>NW_004955418.1:20617939-20704328 GCF_000276665.1 Chinchilla lanigera | reverse complement strand
CTAGTTTTCTGAGGAATCTCCAAACTGATTTCCACAACGGTTTCACCAGTCTGCATTCCCACCAGCAGTGGAGAAGGGTTCCCCCTGATATTTTTGAGGCTCTTTAATGTGCAATGACATGGAAGGTTGTCGGTTTCACTTCTTGGTCAGCTCTGACTTGAACACTGACTGAGGCCCACTGCCTTCCCTTGGTGGGATCATTCCTCACGATGTTGTATTTACAAAGTTAAGCACAGAGAATCCAGTTGGAGTGGCTGAAGGCAGAGCAGGTGATTGAACGAACTCAGCTTTATTTGCATTAGGTGGGGAGATCAAAACTGAGACTCATCATTTCTGTGCCGTGAGTGAGTGAGAGACCTCATTACGCCCACAGAGCAGCAGCTTAGAGACTGCTTACCTCCCCTACTTCCTGGCTGACACACGCAGGCTCATCTCCTTGCATCCTTCCCGAGGAGGTGCACGGCGTGGCTCAGTCACCTGCTGTCCTGCACGTGTGACAGAGGTGGCAGGAGCCTGGCTGCCTCTCTCCTCCACTACATGGGTGTAGCATAGACCTCAGTGATCCTTGTCCTGGCGTTTCAGAAAATACTCAGGTGAACTGAATTTTATTTGAAAAGCAGAGCTCACCTAAGAAGCAAGCACAACAGTATCTCACTTGGATTATCTGAATCTTTTGGCATTTAGATTTGCTTCAAATTCAATTCAGAGGCTTAATGTAGTGTTCATTCAAGGGTGAGGGAAAAAACCACTTCCAAGGCAGTTTTTTAAGCCCTGGATCGATGTGTACTCCTCTGTGTGTAACCCCATCGTCAGGGCTACCCCCCCGACAGGTAAGAGTTAGCATGGCCTGTATTCACTTGAAGTGGCGAACATCTGCATACGGACCCTAAATCTTTCTCGTGCCCCCACTGCGTGGGTCTGCAGGGACGAGAACTAACACAGGGTCACAGAAAAGCCTGATGACTCATGGGGCAACAATTTTGGGGAGAGGAGCACACTAATCTAGTCTCCCTTAATGTGGGGGAGGAATTCATTCCAACAGGTTTACAAATTATGGTTTCGGCCTGCAGCTTTCTGTGTTGCTATTTTAAAATGTGACATGTCAGGGAAACAGAGGAGCTAAAAAGTAACCTCAGTGTGAAGTCTTGGGGAGTTTGAAAGGAAATTTGGGATCCTATGGATGTTTCTATAGTTTTTAAACTTCAGATTGTCTCAGATCTTACTTCCTTTTGGGGAAGTTAAAATAGAAATGATTGCCCTATAGGGTTTATCCTACAGACTCCACAGAAGAACAAATTATGTAAAGGAGAACTGGTGTTTACACAAAAACTCTTCTTTTTAAGCAGATTCGTGTGTCAGATTTGACAGTTAAGTGAGCCTGGTGTTTAAATAATATCAGAAGCACTGTTGTGAGTAAAAATAGTCTTGTGTGACCTGGAAGAGTTGAATACAAAGCCCAGGAAGATGAACCTGTAGGTGTCCCCAGGCCAAATTAGGGGTAAGACTCCAGAGCCAGAAGTGACATAGAACAGTGAAAAGATTTACACAGCCATACGGTGGGGTTGAAAGAGGAAGCAAAGACTTGAGATCGGGAACAGTTATCACTGTGTTCAAACTGAAAGATGTATGCATTGCCTTCCTATCTTTTGTTTGGTTTTTTGAACCAGGAGTAATTTCCTGAATTGTTTCCCAACTAGGTACCAGAATACTGGGTGAAAGACACTCAGAAATGCCCTCTGGTATCTGCTTTAGAACTCTAAGTCTGTCTCCCATTTGTGGCTTTTAGACTCACAATGCCAGAGAGACCCCGGCCCACCCAGGGTGGGGCGGCTTGGTTGCCTGGGGACCCAGGTCCCAGCAGTCCTTTCCCCTGAATATGAGCAAGACCTTTAGGGTTTCCTTCTTTTTCCTGAAAATGTAAGTAGCTGTATTAACAGAAATAGGATGAAAGTCAGGGAATGTCACTCAGATGCTTTTAAGATACTATTTTTCCAACCTAACTGGAATAATTCACATAGAATTAGTAGTTCACATAGAGTTAGTGAAAATAGTAACTACCTGCAAATTAGAATTTGTCCTTTAGTGGTTTTCATGTTGGGTAGACCAGTAGTTTTCGACCTCCACTACATATTAGGTCACCTGAGAAGCTTTCCAAAGCAAGTCCTGATGCATGGGCCCAACCCTAAACCAATTTCTTCTCCTCGGGGTCTTAGGCCCAGGCCTGGACTTGTTCTCAAAGTGCCCAGCTGATTGTAAGGTGCAGCCTAGGAGCCCTCCTCTCCTGATGCCCAGGCCTGTGACATCACTTCCTTGGCCTGGTGAATACCCTGGTGATCTCAGCCTCACCACTGCTGTATAGACAGCCTGCCTAGGGCCCACAGGTTTCAAGATGGAGAGGAATGGGAGCGAAATGGAAGATTTGGGCATATTCAGCCCAAAGGGAGAAGAAAGTGTGTGTTAGCCATATCCTGTTTTGGAAAAGGAGCCAACTCTGTATTCCTGACTTACTGGAGTAGATTAATAAGCCCTAAGGTATATCTGTATCAACTACCTCTTTACTCTGCCAATATTAAACTGAGAACATTAAGCTGTACTTTACATCCTTTATGAATCAGCTTTGATTTGTGTTTCTCCTGGGACTTAGTTAAAAGCAATACTCAGTTACACTCACCTTTTAAAAACTCAAACTAGACAACGTGATTCAAAGATATACAGTGAAATTCCTAATGCCTCTAAGGACGACTGCCTGCCTTATAATGAGAGGTAATGTGTTCCACCAAAGCTCTGACTTTGGGGTTTAAAAAAGAAATCAATTTGTTTTCCCAAATGACTGCATGAGTGTTTTCCGTTGGGTTTGGAATTCTGCTTCTTGCATAATGGGCTAAGGGGGTTAAATCTTTCCCTTTAGTACGAGCCGTGGCCTTTAAATGTCTTGCCAGGCTTGGTGACAGTTGAGCCAGTTTACAGGCACTCAGATTGCAGTAAGTGGATCCAACAGCCTTGGCGACAATGACGGAGCTCTCCCAAGGGAAAGGCGTGGAGCTGCAGGCCTGTGCCGAGTCGGTGGGTCTCCCCTTGGACCTCCCTGGGAATCGGGCCAAAATAAAAGGCTGCAGAGTTTCCATTACTGCTTCTTGGCTAGAACCTGCAGTGCTTTGAGCTCTTACTAGGCGAGGGAAGTTGGTGGCCTGTAACAAGCTCTCGGACCAATGCTGACAGCCCTGAGACCAGACCCACACCGTGTCTGTGCTACACACTGAGGTGTAGCATCGTCCTTAGGGTTTTCCCTCCCTAACGTACCGTGCCGCCTTCCCTACTTTCCTCCTACCTCTCTCCCTTTCCGTTTCCGCTCCTCCCTGCTGCAGAGGATGACTGTGTGGAGCTGGCGAAGTGCATATTGCCTAAGGGCAGAAGGGAGATGCGAAGGCCCTGTCTTACTTAAGCGAGACAGTTACACATTTTAACACAAATTACCAAAATGGGTGCGGAAACATCCAAAAGAGAACATGGGAGTTAGTGTCCTCATTGAGGTCCCTTATGGACGCACAGCTGAAGCAGTGGATGCAGTTACTCTGGAAAACGTAAGATCTGTTCCCCGCCCGGACTGGGGGAAGGCAAGCTGACAGAGAGATGGTTTGTTTCAGCCGATTTCTCAATACTCTGCCCAGGCCAATGACAGCCCAGAGTGTCCTGTTTTCCCCCACTCTTCTGTCGGGGAACCAGGGTCAGCACCAACCAGCAGCAGTGAAGAGAACCCTCGAAAAGCACCAGTCGTCTTTTCCGCCCACAGCCCAGGCAGGGAGTTGGAGCGAAGCAGTGTTACTCTTGCTGTTTCACTCAGTTGGTCAAGAAAGCCTGGACATAGTGTTAGGAATAAGGCCTACTACGTAGAACAGCTTGGCAGGTTTGCTTTGACGTGTCAGAGCACCTCAGCTCTCAGCAGGGCAGCGGTGCCACCTTGTGAGAGGTGGGCACATTTTATTGATGAGTCGATAACCAAGAGAATGCTATTTAATGGTAATAATGCTTAAGTGCTTGGTACTGCATAAGCAGTGTGAGTGCTTCTGCTTAGTATTGTACTAGTGCTTCTGTGAAGCAGATACTATAAACATCACGGTCCCCATTCTAGAAATGAGAAAACTGAGCCGTGAAGTAATTATTCAAAATGCATGTGAAGTCTCACAGCTAGTGTGTAGCTTCACCGGGACTCAAACCTGCCCCAGAGTCCAGGGCTGTAATAGAAAATACGGTTCTGTGAACTTTTCTGAAACTTTGGTATTTTATAAGCAGGATTAAATATTTGCAAATACTTTAAAGCAGAATAATGGGGTGAAATCTTTCAGATTTCATTTGAACAGGGCATAACACAATGCCTTTTTTAAAACGTGAAGCAAAGATCATTGGGCTGTTCTGTAAATACCGTTTAAACCGTTGTTTTAAGACCTATCGTGTAAGTGTGAAGTAATATCTTTTTTCTATCATGGCACAATTTCCTTTCCCTACATTACAACCCAGGTCCTAAAGATATGGAAAATCCCAGGGTCCTGTTCCCGCTGTGGAGGCCCAGAGGGAAAGAAGTGCCCGCTGCCTGCGTGAGCCGGGCGGCCTTGGGCTGGCGCCTCCTAGGATTTCAGGCCCGGCAGGGAAAACAGTGAGTGCGCGGGCTCCTTGGGAGGTTTGTACGCTGTGAACACAAGCCGCCCTGCAAGGGACAAGACACAGCCACGTGTGCCGGGTTCTAGAGGTCTGTTGGGAAGACCCCGCACGTCACTGTCAAAATGCATGTGCTGTGAATAAGAATCAGTGTTTTCCTTGAGGCTCTTACGGAATGATGAAAATGGAGCCGGAAGCGAGAGAAGCAGAAAGTAGCCCTGGCTCTGCCCACTGCCTCACGCGAGGAAGAAAACAGTCGCTCAGCTCTTCATTTTCCAGTGCATGAAACAGTTCGTGGGCTACCAACGAATGGGTTGCCAGCCTCCGTGATAATCTAACCAAGCTTGACAGATGCACAAACGTCATCCAGCCGAGTCCCTGGGCCCCTCCACCTGACCGTAGAGCCCCCTGGCAACCTTGCAGACTGAACCCTCAGGCTCTTCACAGTGCCTCTGTTAATCAGCAACATGGAGAAGTTGAGGTCTGGTGGGTTCATTTGCTTGTTTGGAAGCCTGGCAGGGCTAGCCTGGGACGTGGAAAAGACGGGGAACAGCCTGAGACAAGGGTCACAAAGGCAACATCGGGGACCGGGGGCAAGGCAGGTGATGGAAAAGGGAGGTCAGAGGGCCCCACTCCTTCTGCTCGGAAAACAAGCGCAGAGAGGGCGTAACGAGGAGCTGAATCTTCCTCCCCTGCTTCTCATCGGGCTTCTCACGTTGGCCCAGACAGTCTGGTCAGGATCTCATGAAGGAAAAGCTCAGCATTGTTCGAGTTTGCTTTCCCACAGCAGAACTGAACATAAACACGAGCCAAGATAAACAAAGAACATTGCTTTTTCCTGTGTTGTACAATAGTAAGCATAATTTATTGACAATACTGTTGATGGTGTAAATACTGAATCTCACAATGAACTTTAAAGAGCCTGCCAGTTCCTAAACTTTACCAAGCCCACAGACTTTCCTTTGCTAAGGAAACTGGCCTTCTAAAGCAGGATTTGTTAAGTAGCAGACACTAGGTGCTGGAGGACACGGGGAGCCATACTCACTACTCAGGCCCAGTTTGGTTTTGTTTGTTGCTTTAATTCTTGAACTCGATGAATGGCAGTTGTGTCTTGTAATTAGAAAAGATGGATTTCTAGGTAAAGAATAGAGCTGCACATCCCTGCTTCTGAATTTCCTCTGAGGCCGTTTTCATCATGGGTTAGAGAGGGAATCCTACCATAATTCCTAAGCCAAGTCCACAGTCCTCTCCCACATCCATCCAAATAAACCCAGATAGAGGACTTGGCCCCAGAAGCCCAAACTGGCCTGGACTGCAGTCCTGGTTTGTGACCGATTGGTATTTACGTGTGGTTGTAATCCCCAAAGACTTCAAGCTACCCTTGATGTCCTTCAAGTTGGTTTTGGGGTCCCTTCATGTTGCCCTTAATCTGACCCTGTGCACACCCTGCCCCTGTTCTCCCAGTCGTGACACCCGTTTATTCACAACTGGACTCCTCTGAGACACTCGATGTAGTGTTTGGTCAGCTCCAGTTTATGACATGGCTATCCTGCGGGTCCATCCTGCCCGCCGAACGTCTGAGCCACAGGCCAAAAGCGAGGACATGAGACTTCACCTGCTCTTCTTCCTTCCTCTGAGATGGTGGTATGTAGCCTTTTCATCTTGCTTCTTACTCTTCAGGAACTACATAGGGCAATAACTCATTCAAATGTATCTATGCCTCTGCACTTTGCTTTTATAATCAATAAAATACTTTAAAGGTTATTTTAAATGATAAACATGCCTTTTGCTCACTTGCTGAAATAGTTCTACTCTATACCAAGCTATGAACATAATCCAGTTTATTTTTGTAATTTATTAGCTATCCATAGACGTAGATTTTTTTGTATTTTTGTTATTATAAAGAGTAGCTCAGTGAACACATAGGCATGTGTGTAAAATTTCTCTAGCATACATAACTAGATGTGAAATTGCTGGGCTTCATGTAGGTTTATCTTTTTTTTGTTTGTTTGTTTTTGTTTTTCTCTGGTACTGGAAACCGAACTCACGACCTTGTGCTTGCCAGGCAGGCACTTTGCCACTGAGCTAAATCCCCAGCCCCCAGGTTTATCTTAACTAGTAGACACTGACAGGTTATTCTTTGGTTTTTCAGTTTTTTGGGGGGGTTTTTGTTGGTTTTTTTTTCTGGTACCAGGAATTGAACTCACGACCTTGCACTTGCCAGGCAGGCGCTGTGTCACTGAGCTAAATCCCCAGCCCCTGACAGGTTATTCTTGAAAGTGGTTGCAACAGTTGGTACCAACAGAAGCATCATCTCACAGCTTCACCAACCATGGGCCAAACATTGTTTTTCTCTTACTGATTTGTAGCTTTGTGTAGCTTCTTTCATGAATATAATCATTTGTCAGATATGCTGCAAATAACTACATGTGGCTTCACTTGTCTTTTAAACTCTGTATAAAATGAGGTGTTCAAGCTTGATGCAGTCATATTAACCAAATTTTCCTTAAAACTTGATTAATAAATCCATTCCAATATTATAATCTCCTGTAGTTTCTTCTGAAATAAAGTTGTATTTTTTTACAGTTAGATGCTGTATTATCTGCAGTGCATTTTGTCAATAGAGATCTGTGTTTCTTTATGCCAATATTTCCCTTATAGTTTTGAGGCTATCTTCTTAGGTGCATATAGGTCCCATATTGTTATGTTTCTAGGAAGAGGAGGTATTGCTCTTTTGACTCTTCTTATCTTTATAAATGGTTAAAAGCCTTGCTTTTTATTTGGTTTCACATTAGAATTGCTGACTAGCTTTCTATTCTGCTATGAATGGAGTCAGGTAGAGATCTATTTCTTCTAATGATAATCAACTGTCTCAGTGGCATTTATTTGTTCCTTCCCTGTTTGGCTTGTAACAGAATTCCCATTCACATGTGAGTGGGCTCTGCCCTCTGTTCTATAACATGCCCTCTCATCCCTGCAACACCACCATACTCCTGTAGTTGCTGTATATTTTTTCTTTGATCCATTAATGATGAGATTTAGTTTTAGATATCCTAATGTTAAACATTTTTGGAAATTCTTGGATAAATCTACTTTAGTCTTCTCTTGGATTCAACTTAATGTTTAATTTAGACTTTTTGCGTGTACATTCATTAGTAAGATTAGTTTATAATGATTTTTTTTCATGTTTTTGGTGTTTTGTATCCAAATGGTGGCAAGAAAAACATGGTAAATTTTGTATAAAATTGAGGTATCTGTTGCATGAAGATTTGCTTAAATTTGTCTATAAACTTTTATTTACCCTACAGGTATGAAGTGAATATTAACCCCACTTTCTTTAATATTATATTTTTATCTAGATGTCTATTTTTATTGGGTCACTTCTGAGAATTTTTTTCCTAAAGAGGAGTTTATTTCAGCTAAATATTCAGATAATAGAAATCTGTAAGTGCTTCTTTATATCAATGTTTTCCTTATATTTTTGAGGCCATCTACTTAGGTGCATATAGGTCCCATTTTGCTATATTTCTGGGGAGAGGAGGGATTGTTCTTTGACCCTTCTTGATCTTTATGAATGGCTAACAGCCTTACTTTCTGTTTGGTTTCACATTAGTATTGTTAACTGGCTTTCTATTCCGCTGTGGAATGTAATGATTCTTTAAATGTTATGAGTCAGTACTTCTAGCTAAAATCTTGTGTGGCCTATAGCTGGATTTGTTTAAATCAAATCTGGAGCTCTATTATCTAGTGAAATGAGTACATTTACATTTGTTGTGATTGTTGCTAAAATTTGAGTTCTTTCTATTAACTCATTTTGTACTTTCTGTGAATCAAGGTTTTTGTTACCTTATTTTTGGCTTTTCTTTCATGAATGTGATTAAGCATCCACTTTTTGTGTACTAGTTTTTGTAGTATATATCCTTAGCAAATATTTTAAAATTAATAATTCTCCAGCCTCTTTTTTGAATAATATAAGGATCATTATTTCTTTGCTGCAGTTTTTTTTTTTTATTATAAGCTCAGTGAGAGAAAGGTTGTCTTCTATAGGAACCTTGTGTGTTCTTTGATAGAATCCTACATAATTTACAGATTCTAGACCAGGAATTATCCTTGTTATTCTGATTTTTCAGTTTGATGCTACTGATTTATATCAGCAGTATGAATTTGTATGTCATATCAATACAGGACAATGTTTAGAGTTCAGATTTCTGACTGGTAACTGTTTCTCACATTCCCTGGGCAGTGAGCAGAGTATTCTGGTTCCAGTTTCATGATCTTGACAACCACTCATGGATCTTAGATTGCATGTAACTTAGTCCTAACACACTGCAGGCAACGTCCTGGTAGCTCCCCTACAGGTATTAAACCCAGCCACCCCTGATTCTGATTGCTCTGTGAGCCACCAGACCTCAGCCCCAGTGTGACATTTTGTTGTGGGATAAATTTGGCACATGAGGATTTATGGTTTCATATATTAAATTAGAGTACAAACTTCACGTCTTATTTTGATTGTTTTTAAGTACTGAGAGGTGAGAGGATTGGAGCAGAGGCAAATGCTTATCTATCAGTACTCTTAACCAAATTAACTTGAAGTCCACCCTCCCTCACATATTTTCACTTTAAATTGGTATTCAAATATTAGTTTAGTGACATTATTTATCATTTCTGACATTGCCTTATTCAGAGATGCTGCCACCTTAGGTTTCTTTTTCTCTTGTCTTGGGTTTCCAAATATTTCAATCTCTATATAAGAGGAAGAAAGTTGAGCAAGTAAAAATGCCTAACCAGAGTTTAACGATAACTTGATTTTATATATAGATACCAAATTTCTAAAACTTTAAACTTTCTCTTTAGTGTTTGACTGAGTACTTCTAATAATATGGAAATAATGCTTACCTCACATGGGTGCTAATGTCATAAATGAGTTGATTCATGTAAAAATCTACGAACAATGTTTATTATCTTATTGGCATTATACACATGTGTTAACTGAGATTTCCATACACCTCATAGTACCTCACAGTATTGAGGACAAAAACAGGTAGTGAAAGAGACCAACAAATTAAGGCTTTCTATTAAATATTGTACATTGCTGACATTAAAAATATACTTAATGAAAAAATCACTGTTTAAGACATATCCTAATAAATTTATACTATTTATAAAGAGCATGCACCCCTAGATGATTCAGAAATTTTTTTCTGGCTCCCTGAAAATCTAATAAAAGCATTTCATTCATTTTGAATACTATGTTTATGTGGGGAATTCACAATGCCCATGAAGCCCATCCTTGTACCTCAAAATAAGAATTTCTGGTAGGAAGTCAGCTGCAAAATAAAAATAAGTATTTGTAAGTGTTAAGGATTGCAATGCAAAAATGACCTCCATATTGTTGGGGATTCTAATAATTCTGACCTTTGGCCCTTCTTGCTTCTTATCAAGCTACCCTGCTTCATGGGTACTGGTGGAGAGGAGACTTCGAGGTCAGGGACAAAGTAGTTTAATTACTCCTGGCACAGACAGCCACACAGCCCCATGCTTGTATTAGCTCCCCTTGCCCATGAGACCACGCAGAGCAATACCAGGCAGACTGGGGAAGATGCTATACACAGCTGGTACCCACTACAGCCAAGGGTCTCCAAGTTTAGGAAACCCCAACCTTTTGTAATGCATACGAGTAAAGTTACCTCATCTTCGCACATCTTTAAATCAGTCTTGCCCTGCTGCAGAAGAGCACACTGTCTTTACCTTCCAAAGTGGTCCACATAGTCTTGAAAAGGTAGTGCAAAGCCAAAGCTGTCAGTGCCTCTGCTGGTAACCCATCAAGAAATGAGACATGCAGAGGATTGTTTCCTGACTTTGGTCCCATAGATTGGCTGAGGGGGGGCAATATGTTGTCAAATGTTAATTGGGGGGAGGGGAGTAAAGTTAATTACATGGATAGCGAGATAAGTAACAATCCCTTCATTATGGTACAAGGAGTTAGAAAAGAACAAAATATACACCCACCTGCCCTCAGGAAACTTACAGTCTAGTAAATAGTGCCAGGCTTTAAACCAAGAGGCTTTAGGGTTTGTGGATTATTAATTGAGGGACTTGGTATAGTAGGAGGTCAAAGAAAATCCCCCTGAGGAAGAGGCATTTGGAAATAGTATGTACTAGGGTACTAGGAATTATATATTAAGAGCAGGAAACACAAGGTCCTGAGTGGAAGCAAGACCCTATTGTGTGCATGAACAATGCATTATTGGAGAAACTCTAAGATGGCCAGGGTAACTGCGCAGAAAGGGGCAGGCATGGATTTTTGGCCTCAGTCCTCATGGTAATGCAAAGGGTTTAGAAAGAATGACCTATTTGCCATTTGAAAGCCCTCTCCCATTGTTGTATAAAGGATAGGTTGTAGTGTGTGTCAGTTTTCCATCATTGTAACAAAGTACCTGAAGTAGTCAACTTAAGAGGAAAAGTTTAGTTTGGCTCCCAGTTTCAGAGGTTTCTATCCATGGTCAGTTGCCCCTGTTGCTTTACACCTGTGACAAAGCACCATATTGGGAAGGGATCATGGGGCAAAGAAAGCAAAAAGAGAGAAAAAGGAGCAGCCAGGATCCCAGTCTCCACTGCAGCTATGCCCCCAGTGACCCAACTTCCTTCCAGGAGGCCCCACTCCTAATGGCTCTGCCACCTTCAAGTGGTGCCATGAACTGGGGACCGTGCCTTCACCCCATGGGCTTTTGGGGGACGTGAAGATTCTAACTCCAGCACCAGGAATGGATGAATGCAGAGAGGAGTTGAGAGCTGATCACCAGCATTCAAGCAGAGGTGCGGTGATCTGGCTATCCACAGTGGCCGTGTTGTGGGTGAAGAGAAATGAATGGATTTGCAAAAATATTTGTAAAGTGTAGTCGTCAGGTCTAAGTGATTGATTTGATTAAGAGGCAGAAAAAGAAAGTCCTGGATGATTCTCAGATTTCTGGCATGGGCAACTGCACAGGCAGAGTGCCTAGAAAGAATTAACTTGCCTCTTGGGATTTATCTCATAAATTCACTTCTATTTCAGTGACAGCAGGCATTTTAGATATATACACACAGGGAACCTGATTCTCCCCAGAGCTTTCAGAACTTACTTTGGTGCAGGTGAAAGATGAGCTTTGGGGGATTAAGATGTTATACATACCGTGCAGCCTCGATAGACGGCTCCTTTTGCTTGAATTATTGGAAGAAAGAACACCTTTGTGCTATCCTCTGGTAAAACTTGCACTCAGATTTTCCAGCCTGTGTGCTCACTTTCAAACTGGACAATGTAAATGTGGGAATCATGTCATTATTGCTGCTCTTTTGTTAATTCTGATGTGGCTACGTCCTTCTCTCATGTCTTCTTGCCCAGACATTGCAAATATGTACTTGCTACCCACCATATCCTGTATATATTGAGCCCAATGTTCCCAATAAGGAAATAATTCCTCAGGATTAAGGGAGTGCTTGAAGCATCTTTTTGGAGAGTTTAAAATGCAGTTGAGGGGCTGGGGATTTAGCTCAGCGGCAAAAGTGCCTGCCTGGCATGCGCAAGGTCGTGAGTTTGGTTCCCGGTACCAGAGAAAAACCAAAAATAAAAAATAAAAATAAAAATAAATAAAATAAAATGCAGTTGACAAAAATCCAAGTCAAATTAGCATATTTGAAAATGTATAGTTCATGTAATAAAAACCTGAGCAGGTGAAGATTTGGGCATATGAAAGGCTCTCAGGTTTAGTCTCAGTCCATTGCTCCTTTGTGACTCACTCATTTTGTCCCTTGTGACTGCCCTTCTTGGGTCAGCTGCTTTATGAAGCAAGGAAGAAAGTCCCAGATCTACATGGTCCATCTGACTTGCGTGGAAAAGTGTGTTGCTTTCCCATGATGAAAATGGGACACCCTTGAGACACAGGGTTCAAGTTCTGATTGTCTGACCTGTGTCACCTGCTTGCTTTGGCCAGGCTAGTCTGAGTTCTGGCTAGGACCAAAATAACTCATTCTCCAAGATAAAAGAAGGATGTGACCCCAGCACATGGAAAAGAACAAAAGGATGGGTATGAAGACTAAAAGCAATAAGGTCTGTTGTAGATATGTAAACTAGGAAAGAACTGAAGCCCTACAGCATGGCTGCAACAAGGGCAAATGTAATTTTCAAGACCAGAAGACTAAACAAAACACATGAACATAAGATGCACTGATACAAATGAAAAGTAGAAGGACCACGCTGTGTTGCTTGTGAATCAATAGGTGTAAAGTTTTTAAAACAAGGAAACTTTTAGAAGAATAAAAAGTATGTATCCACTCTGAAATGATGATTTAGTTTTTGCTGTTTTATTACTTCTTAATTAAATCCTTATATCTGAGCCGAGATTCTTCAGCTCATGGAAAAGACTGAAAACCATTGGAAACAATTCAGCAGAATTCTATGAAGATGACTAATGGGTAGAAAATAAAGTTTAAAAGCCAGGAAATGTGTGTAGTGCTTTGCCTCTGTAAAGTAAAACATTTTGAGAAGGCTAAAGATGTAAAAACTATTGCAATTGCAAAAGTGAAATTTGAGGCTCTTAGATATATTGTCCTAAAATCCAGGCAGACATATGAAATATTTGTACTAAAGAAACAGATTCTTCCTTAGCTGGGAGTTAGCACTGAAATGGATTTCAAGCCTTCTTTGGAATCTTTGTGGTGGTGGCGTTGCTGCTGCTGCTGTTGCTGCTGCTGCTGCTTTTGATGTTGCTGTTGCTGTTGTTGTTGTTGTTGTTGTTGCTGGTGCTGCTGCTGCTGTTGAGTACAGGGTCCTGCCGTGTAATCCAGGCTGCCCTGGGACTCATGATCCTGTTGCCTCTGCCTCCTGAGTGCTGGGATTGCAGGCATGTGCCACCACAGGCAGTTTCCTTTGGGACCTTCCTTCCCCTATGTGTGGCACTATGGCCACTGCACTGTTCAAAATTCATGGAGAGGAATCACATGCTGTACAAATTTGCATCTTAGGAGCTGCAGCATAAGAGACTAAAGTATTTGCTGGGTGACTGTGTTGATGTTAATTTGTATGTATACTCCAGTGTTAACTATCTGTGCATTCGATTTGTTTGGAGTATCTAGCAAATATTTATGCTGGACTTATCATCATGCATGGCAGACTAGCTGACAAAATTTTTTTTTTAATACAATAAACAAAATAAGAAACTGGGGATATAGCTAAGTGTGAAGGTTCTGGGTTCTGGGTTCTGGGTTCACCCCCCAGGACCTCAAGAAGAAAATAAAAGTAAGTAAATGCATAATGAGATACTGCTGTGATTTCCAATTATCTACAATTGTGTATCAGTTTAACTATGATCATCAAGTAAGAGTTCACTTTAGAAGGAATGATGAAAGATTGAGTTTATTCATATTATGCATTATACTGAGTGAAGAGCACATGGTCATAGCACCTTTATGAATTAACTCCATATTGTGTCAAGGTCAAAATGGAATGGAGCTAGTGAATTTGGGTTCAGGGAGAGAACTTGGGGCCGTCTTCTCCCCAGGCTCCTCCTCACTGGTCATCTTATTATTCCAGAGATAATAAGTTGAGGCTGAGCTTGTGAATCAACTTCCCCAGTGTGAAATGGCCTCTTTATGGTGAAGCTGCACTAGAACATACTTAAAAGAGGAAAAATTCCTGAGGCCACAGGGAATTTCTCAGAGGCCGTATCTTAGCATAAGTACTCATTTCAGCTGACCAGTACGCTCTTTTGTCTGTACCGTCTAGCCTTATTTGTTGAACCATCTACCTGCTTTCCCGAATGTCTTAATCTTGAGACTCCTAGTTGGCCTCACTCATTTACCTGTGACACCCTCACCCTGATCTCTGCACCACCCGCCAGAAACACAAACTCATTCAGTTCAAAACTCTCCCCAAGCCCCGCCTGAACTTCTGTGAGACCTATTAAATGCGCCATGTATTATGAAAAGATTGTGCTTTGCTACAGAAAAGAGTTAGTGTTTTAAATAATTCATGAATAAAGCAGTAAATCCTTCTGTGGGGAGAGATCATAAATGATAACTGGGTCTAATGAATATCACAGTGTAGTTGATCTGTAACACAGAACGCCTTCCTCAGAGCTGCCAGGTGAAGCCCTTGAGGAATTTGAGCGCTGGGCCCAGCCACTCTCCACATGGGCATGAGGAGGAGGCACACCCACCGCCTCAGGTTCAGTGCCACACTGCCGAGGCGGGGTGCAGTCTGGGGTTCACCTTCTGTCTGCAGAGTGATCTCAACTATTCAATCAGGATAATTTAATCTGAATGAAATATCAGCGTCGTAAAACACAGCAGTCATTACAAAATAATGCCCTACACATTAGCAAACAATCTGCGTCCTGTCCCCTGCATGCACTTGGAAAGTTACGTCTGTCAGAGCCTTCACAGACTTGCCCTTGTAGACTCAGAAATGGGCAGCGCCCCCCACGCTGAGCCCGAAGACGGTCTGGCATGTGATTCCCCGTGCTGAAAGGGTTTGCTGTTCTGCTCCAATTCTTTATAGAAATCTTTAAAACTGGATCTATGGGCTGTTTTTTTTCTCTCTTCCCAAGAGAACAAACAAGCTATAGTCTGAGCCAATAGAAAGTTCAGCCTTCTTATTACTGTGTGCTCACAGCAGGCCGAGCCTTGTATGGTTGTTGTCTTCGAAGTGCACTGTGTGTCTGAGGTTTCCTGTCCGCCATCGGGAAAGGCAGCTGTCGGCGTGAGGAGGAGAGCCCGTCACCGGGCTGGACGTCCTCAGAGAGGCCATCTCTAGTGTGCTCCTGCATAATGCAGTGGAGCCGGCGCGAGCAGGGCCACACCTCTGTGTGCCCAGTTGCTGCTGGAAGCATCTCGATCCTGGATAATGTTCTGTCTAGGACTCTCTTGCTTCAAGCTGATCAGCCTTCATTTTTTAAAAAAGATAATAACTTTATATCTTGACAGTGATGTCTTGGAGGCTCTAGAAGCTCTTATTGCTACTCTTACCAGGAATTCTGCTCAGTGCACACCCAGCACCCTCCTTGTGTGGAGAGGCTGTGCAGTGCAGAAGTCAGAGCCCACAGGTTCCATCCTCTCCTAGGATTTAACCTTGCACGTGTTGTTTAACCTCTCAGTGCTTCGGTGCCCCATTTGTAACATGGGAATGATAATACTAGTAATTAATATTGTTGTGAGGCCAGCACATGGGAGGCTGATGCAGTAGGATCACTGTGAGTTCTAGGTCAGCCTGGGCTACATAGCGAGACCCTGTCTCCAAAATTGTGTGTGTGTGTGTGTGTGTGTGTGTGTGTGTGTATCGTTGTGAGAGTCAAGTGAGTTATTCCAAGTCACTAGTGAGAAGATTGCTCTTAGCCAACAAGAGGGCCTCCCCTCATCTGAGAACGGCTGCCTCTCAACATGAGCAGGTGGCTGAAATTGGTGTTGGTGTCTATGGGACCGTGTACAAGGCCCATGATCACCACAGTGGCTACTTCATGGCCCTCAAGAGCGGGAGTCCCCAAGGGAGAAGGAGCTGGAGGAGACCTACCCATCAGCACGTGAGGCAACGTTGCTAAGGTGGCTGGAGGCGATCGAGCAGCCCGTGTTGTCCGGCTGATGGATGTGTGTGCCACTTCCTGAACTGACCTGGAGATCCAGGTGACCCTGGTGCTGGAGCGTGTAGACCAAGACTTAGGACGTATTGGGACAAGGCACCTCCACCAGGCTTGCCAGTTGGAACAATCAAGAATCTGATGCGCCAGTTTCTAAGAAGCCTAGGTTTTCTTCATGCCAGCTGCATTGTGAAACCAGAGAGCATTCTGGTGACGGTGGTGGGACAGTCAAGCTGGCCAACTTGGGCCTAACCAGAATCTACGGCTACCAGATGGCCCATAGACCACTGGTGGCCACACTGTGGTACCGGCTCCCGAAGTTCATCTGCAATCCGTGTAGCACCTGTGGACATGTGGGGTGTGGGCTGTCTGTTGCAAAGACGGCTCATCAAAGCCTCTCTTCTGTGGAGACTCTGAAGCTGACCAGTTGGGCAAAAACTTTGACCTGATTGGGCTGCCTCCAGAGGACGACTGGCCTGAGATGTTTTCTTCCCCCAGGAGCCTTTTCCCCCAGAGGGCCTCGCGCATGCAGTCAGTGGTACCTGAGAGGGAGGAGCTGGAGCACAGCTGCTGCTGGAAATGCGGAAAGAAAATCTCTGCCTTCCGAGCCCTGCACACTCCTACCTACATGAGGAAGCAGGTGACCCAGCATGGGCAGGGGCGGCGGCCACAGAAGGAGGAGAAGCTGCCATTGCTCTTCTGGACTGTCGAGTGGAGAGAGCCCCTCTGGAAGAGGGACCTCTGCCACTGTCTCTGAGGCTGTGGTGTCCTGCAGGTTTTTACAGAGAATATTTTGCTGCCTTGATGACATTCCCCAGCCATCCTCCTTTTGAGGCTTATCCCTCTGGTGCCCCATTTCTCTGCACTAGTATTTCTCATTACTAGTATTATCATCTTACTCGTATTATCATCTCTCAATGATATTAATTACTAGTATTTCTCATTACTAGTATTATCATCTTACTAGTATTATCATTTCTCAATAATATTAATTACTAGTATTTCTCATTACTAGTATTATCATCTCTCCCCCCACCTTACCTTGATACTGGTCCTTTTTTATACAAGAAAGCAAAACAGGACAAAGGGCAAAAGAAGAAATTATTATAAAAAGATACTTACATTACAATTCATTTCTATAGATATGAGAGTGTTCATCAGAGCCCGCTAGAGCACAAAATAATTACACCTGCTCCAAAATAAACGCAAGACTTGCTTTAGACTGTGCTGGCGATGAGTCGAAGAACTCAGTCCGCACACAGTGCTGAGAGCTGACTTTGTTTTCAGGGACACACCTGTCTCAGCTGCTTTCTCAGCACTGGGGCCAACACCTGACGCCTGAAGCCAAAAGGAGGAGTGATTTATCGCAGCTCACAGTTTTCATCCTTGAGCACTTGGCCCCAGGGCAAAGAAAGGAGGCGGTCTGCTCTTCTCAGGGAAGCCAGGGAGCTGAGAGAGAAGGGCAGGGCTGGGAGGAGAGCACACCCTCCGGGGTCAGAGCCCCGGTGACCTGGTCCAACTGGGCCCCTCTACTAAGAGCAAATCAACAGGAACTCCTCAGATGGGCTAATCCACCCAGGAGCATGGCGCCCCCACAGACCAAGCACCTTCCACAGAGGTGAGAATCCGAGGGGAAGTTTTTGGTTTAAACCATAACAATACCATAGGTTAAGGTCTCCTTGAGGTTAAGTAAAAGTGAGGCTGCCCACAAAGGGGAAGACTTTCAACCCACACCAGAATTGCACCGGCTTTGATATTGTTACTCAGCGTTTCCAAATGAAAATAAATTGACTTTGCCTTTTGAAATGCCGTGTAAGTACAGGAGCCTGGCAGTACCTTAAAGATAAAAGGACAACATCTCTGGTGTCTTGAATCTTCATCGTGCTCAGTGTGCTTTAGTATGCATGGCACTGAGCAGATTGCTCAAACGGAGGCTGAAAGCTTGTTTTTTGAAAACCTGGTAGCCTCTTTGGAACAATGAGATACAAAAGCCATAAGTAATCTGCACATATGAGTAAATTGTCAGTTTTTACAGAAATTCAGTCGAAGGAAGGGTCCCTGTGGAGGCTGCAGTCGGCAAGGGCTGAGCAGATACGTGATGCTGTAGCCCAGCACTAAGGGGAAAAGCGTTTGGCTAGGCAGCATGGAAGGACAAGAGTTCAGTTCTGAGCAAAGATAAAAAGGGGAAATTAGCATGACCAACAAGACCAGAGCCAGCAGTCTGAATGAGGGGTCACCCAAAGGCCAGCTCCTTGGTAGCACACAAGAGCAAATGTCACCTTTCTTTGTCTGGAATCCTATACCTGCCTATCCAGGTTTACCAGTAAATGCTAGACTTGCGCTTAGTAAGTTGGAAAATATTGCAAAAAGTATAGGAATAAAAGAAACTTACCCATGTGGAATCTGGAGGGGAAGATAGTCTTGTAAGGGCATAGCCAGGATCCCTTGGAGATCGGAGTCAGAAAACTGAAGTATCAAATCATCTGCAGCCAGATTGCTTTTAGTGTGATTTAGTATGAGGAAGACCCAGCTTAGCCTTCATCATTTCAACTTTGGTCACTGTGGTAGAGTGAAATAGGACTCAGGTGAGCGTTCAAAGACCTGGATGGGAGCTTTAGTGTTCACACCCAAAACCTACGAGCAACTTCCTTAGCAAACAGTTCCCTGTCCTTCTAAAAGGGTAACATGCACCCTGATTCTCTGAAAGAGGAGGGGTGTGGACGTGCTTTGCGAGCCTTGCAACGCTGTATTGGAAAATGGTAGCAAAATAATCAACTAACAGACTTAGTCCCCTACTGAGAATCTTACAGGGATGATGGAGCCTCTCATTACCCTGATCTGATAAATCAAGGGAATTATTCTGACCAACAGCCATCACAATCACAATTTTTTTTCTTTTCATACATAACAGATTGTTAGGATTGGTGAAATCTAGTCATGAAGGGGCATTATTTTGCTACTCAGTGTTTCTTTATAATTCAAGTCTTCTGCCCCTAGGTAAAACCTTGGCAAACTTTGTGAAATTCCCAGTCACTCTTTGAAAATGGGAGGTCCATGGCTACTTCAAATCATAATCTCCAAGTCCAGTCCCCGGGAACTGTCAGTTGCTAATTTCTCTACTCAGCTGCTAGTCTGGCAGCAGCAGGGTCTTCCTTAGGCATCACATATGTGTAAAGCTTTCGGCCCCGCTAAGTCGTCTTTATTTCTGGCTCTCCAGGGTTGGAATACAGGAGAGAGGACAGGAAAGAGAGGCAGGAAAATACTGACTTATTTATTTCATGATTACTCTCAAAAGTTGGCTTGTACCCCCCGGACGGTTGCTTTTTATTTGCAAAACAGCTAGCAAACCACAAATACCTGCAGCCTCTCTGGGGGCCTCCTCCTTTCGAGGAGGTCCTGCTGGCCAACAGCTGGAACCGTCTTGTGCTGGTTCTCTCTCATGGGAACGTGCCAGAAACATCTGGGTCACACGTTGACCCAGTGAACTTTAAAGTGCGGGTTTACTCAACCTAATACCACTTCTAGCCTGCTGCTGGAATAAACAGCTGGCCTCCTGCAATTTAGATTTTCCAAGTGGGGGTCATTGCCAGACGCTTCATAACCATCCCGCAAACCAGGAGGCTGGTGTTCAGCTCAACTGGCATAATCGCCGTTTCAGTCTCTCTGTCTCTCCCTCTGTCACACACACACACAAAGACACACATAAGAAACCTTTCCTTTCGTACTCTCTGATTCTTTCTCTTTTACTCTTAAACACTCTTAACACGCAAAGTTTTATGTAGATTCACAAGTTTCTGCAGTGTTTTTTCTTGTCCCAGCTTTCTGTGGTGTCTGATACCTTAGGGTCTTTACTAAAACTTCCTTTCCATTTTAGTAAGATTTATCTAATTGAGAATAGTTAATGATTTTTCAATAGGTCACTCATGTATAGCTCTATTTATTTTCTTTAGAAGCCACTTTGAAGATACCAAAGTATAGTACAACAACTCTTGATAATCTCCTACCTCTTTTGTCTGTAACTCACTATTATTTGTCTATTTGTTTTCCTGAGAAACTATTTTGTAGACAATAATATGTAAAATAATAACCATTGATAATTTCCTACCATTTTGTCTGTAATTTGCTAAGTCCCCCCTATTATTATGTTATCCTTCTTTTATTCTTTAAAATAAAAAAAAAGATTTATCTAATTTTGTACAAAGATTTAAATAAATGATAACCATAAAAAGTTTCAGTTTTTTGCCTCATCCAGTAGCCAACACTAACAGAGAAATTATTGGCTGTTATTCTCTGCTGTCACCCCCACAGATAGATGATGGCTACTGGGTTATAACCAAGTTATTCAAGAATCCAGGCTTGGTGGAATGACCTACACATGACAACCCACACTTATAATACCTTCTGCTTTCCCTTAAATAGTAATACTAGACCAAGACAACTGAGCTGAATCAAATGACAGTTATCCATGTTAGCAAAAATATAGTGTATAGAGATGTATGATGTGAAGATACAAAAATAATTTCTAGGTAAACTATTAAGCCTGTCTCCTTTACCACAGAGTTTACATAGCACAACACTGGCTTAGTACTAACTTTAGGAGTAAGTACTAGTTAAATTATGGTCAACTCTCTAGCCACTTAAGAGCATATGACACACTGCATCTCCCTTTACAAAGTAGTATAGGATTTGGGAAGGAAGGCTTTAAGGGGCAAACTGGGTCAGAAGAAGCCATAAACTGACATTTAAAAGATGTTTTAAGATTTTTTTAGTGTTTATAAAGTAGAAAATACATTTGTTGTGCATGCAATATTAGCAACAATGGGCCTGCATAGTTAATTTCTATGTACTGTTTATCTCGGGATGATTTTGACCTGATGATGACATAATGTACATAACCACCGTGGAAGAGGTTGAACAGCCTAGGAAGTAGAGGACTTAGGGATTTCGATTTCCCTCCAACTCATGTATTTCCGTGTGTTCTTCACAGATTTGCAAGAGCAGGTAGTGTTTAAATCATTCTCTCCTAGTGTGTATTTTCTGTGTTCCTTGGAAGAATTTAAAGTCTAAGCTAAGTGAACTTTTCACACTTAGGACTCCAGCAAATTTGTCTAGCATTCTCAAAAGCCTTCTTTTTAAACTTTGCACATGGTCTGCTTATGCACCCCCCCCCCCCGCAATAGTTCCTGTTTCAGTTCCTGTTACTTCTGTCTCCTAGAAACGGCCAGTCTCTGTGCCGCATAGCTGGTCACTGTGGTGCATCTTATAAGAACCAATCAAAGACGGCCAAGTCCTCGGCCTCTGTACCTCCCCTTTCAGCCCCGTGAAAACCTCCCTCCCTGAGCCTTTGGGGCCTGACATTTTGAGGGACAGTTGATTCCCTGTCATTGCCCACTGATAAAAAATAAATCTGCCTCCAGATCCTGGGTGTCGTTTCAGTGTTTCTGTTTGCCGTTGCACTTGGGTTGAGGAAGCCCATCTGCAATAAATAAATTAAACATTTAAAAAGTACGTGCATATGACTCTTGAGTGACCACACATGGTCACTTGTCACCTTGAATGTCAGTTCAGAATTGTGACAAGTATCATCATTCACTTTATGTTTAGGCAAATACTAGGAATTAAGGTATAATTACAATCAACTGAGGGGGCCTCAAACAGAACAAAGATGTCAACCTCAGACAAGTTTAAAGTTCAAATCTCTCATGTGTCTGGGTTATTTTGAAGAGAGAGTGCATAAAGCATGCACTGTGGGATTTGGAAAAAGCTCCTAAACCTGCACCCTACCAGCGACACGGCCCAGCAAGGAGTGTGCTGACTTAGCGGGGGTCCTCACAGCTCTCTCTGAGTCTTGCTGATAAAGAATGAGGGAACGAAGCACCCCTCGGGTCTGTGCTCAGGTCGTAGCAGTGGGGGCCCTCGGTGTGAGAGGTGAAGCGGTAGGACTTCCCCGACTGGCGAGGCATTTTTAGGTTGTCCTGCCTCAGCGGCAGGAGCCCTGAGTTGTTCGGGCAGCAGTGTGTCGGTAAGAAGGCCGCTGTAACAACCTGTTATGTCTTGTCCTGAGGACAGAGACAGAGACATCTGTGCAAGTGACTCGAACCGACCTTTCTTTATGGCACATCGAGACCGTAGCGTTCAGTGACGTCAGTCAGGCACGCACGCTGAAATACCCCACGGTTTCGCTTACGGGGGAAGCCCACAGTATAAACCAAGGGCACGATCAAAGATCAGCGAGCGCAAGCAGGGAGCTAGATCACTTGCAGATGGGAAGGGAAGCAAGAGAAGAGGCCGGCGGGAGAAGAATCAAGATGCTTCATGTCCATGCACCAGCTCCACCAAGGAATAATACTACGTACTGCAAACACGGACTAATAAAAATAAAAATTTTTTAAAAGACACATCTCAGGTGTGGCTTATCGATTCGTTTGTGTCTCAGGTCTCAGCTGGGCACCTGACTAGAACACTGTGTAGTTCTCCTGCCTCTCACAGGAAATGGGCCTCTCCCCACACTTCTCCTGTCTTTATCCTGTTTTATTTCCTGCTGCAGCATCAAGGCCACCCGGTGTAGCGCATTTGTTTATTTGTATACTTTGCCTGTTGTCTGTCTCTCGGGTATCTTCATGTCACATTCCAGCTGTGGTCCAAGCGGAAGTTTAGTGCTTTAAAGTGCTAGCGGCTTAGATCAAGGCAAGGTTAGATGAATAAGAATTAAGAAAAGTACAGTCTACTAAAATGGGGGCTCCAAGCAGACAGACAGAGCTTCTTGTCTGTGTGATTTTCACTGCTCTAACCCTGGAGCCTTGGAACAGGTACTCGATAAATATTCACTAAATAACAGAGTAGAGGTAATAGTGCTTGCCTCACAGATTTATCGCAAGTATTAAATCAGAGACTGTGTGGAACACAACACGTAGCACGAGATATCAAATCTCAAGCCCTGAAAGGCCCCGTGTGGCACCCACAAATGCTAAACTTGACTTTACGGTGTATGAACTTCAGTTCATGCCATGGGTGATGCTGACTGCATGCACATTTTCCACATACCTGTGAAAATTATATTCAGCTCCCTTATTTTTATAGCCCGTGAACTTTTCTGCAGTAAGAACCTCATTGTGATTCCATTAGTGAATGGTCTTATGTTTGCTGCGTAACAAATTCTTCCATTTGAAAGGTAGGAGACGATCCTAATCATTTACTAGTAGTGTTTGTAGGGGCGGGACTTGTTATTTGGGTTTTTTGTTCTGTTTTGCTTTGTTTTTATTGTTGTTATTTTTGACATAAGGACTCATTATGTTGTCCAGGGTGCATACTCCCGGGCTCAAGAGATCCTGCTGCTTCAGCCTCTTGAATAGCTAGGACTACAGGTGTTCACCACCATCCCCAGATTAATCCTCAGCATTTTACCTAACCGTAGATGGAAGACTACTTGTCATGTTTTATGACCAGTAACTTGGCACTATTTTATTTGATAATGTTTACACCTTAAACAACAAACTCATTAGCTCCTTTTTCTTTTTGTTTGGTTGTTTGTTTGCTTTTTATTTGGAGACAGGGTCTCGCTGTTTAGTTCAGGCTGTCCTTAAACTCATTACATAGCCTAGGCAGGCCTCAAACGCATGGCAGACTTCCTGCCTCAGCCTCCCATGTGCTGGGATTACAAGTGTGTGCCACCACACTTACTTTAGCTCTTGTTTTTCTTTTTTCCTTTTTCTTTTTTTTAAGTAATCTCAAGGAGGCCAAGCATGGTGGTACATGCTTATAATCCCAGCATTTGGGAGGTTGAGGCAGGAAGATCACTGCAAGTTCAAGGCCAGCCTGAACTGCATCGTGAAACCCTGTCTCAAAAAAAAATTAATCTCAAAGAAGGCCGGAGGCAGTGCCCTACCTTAAAACCTAAGCAAATATAAACATTAACACTGATATCTCCGCACTGGATTTTTACAAGGATTGAAAGCAGGGAACTGCAAAGAATAAGACATCTGATTTTTCCCCTGTGTTGAGCCTATTTTCTTGAACCTTTCTCCTCTAAAAAAGATGCAGTTTAGAATCAAATGTTCTGAATTTGTGCTGTCGCAGCCTTTGTTGAATGGGCTGTAGCGTCTTCGGCTCTGCTTTGCCTGATAGCACTGAAAACTCCACCTTCTCAAGCTAAGCGCACGCTGTGGGCGGCCTTGCTTCTAGACCTGGCATTCTGAGGGCCCCGGTTATATGTGGGATAGACTCCTGTTTATCATAAAGAACAAATTGAGAATGAAAAGATGAGGGAGATCCTACAGCACCAAGGCCACTGCTGGCCTCAGAACTTCTGCTTGGTGGGTACCCTTCAGCTCACCGCTTTGATCGCGGCCTCGCGCTTCCTGGACTTGTGGACTTCTGTTCACTCATGAAGCAGAGTGGAATTTTTCAGGGATGCTGAGTTCTTTGACCTCACTCCCCTTCCTGAGGCCCCTCCACCCCGCTTTGATGTGTGGTTGCTACCTTGTCCTCATCACAGAGAAGAGCCTGGCTCGCTAACCGCTCCTTTCCTGCCGTGGCCCTGATTCCTAAGTCCTCTGTGTCCTTCTGAACTTCTCCCGCGCTGGCTCTCCAGGGCTTTGCCCCCGCTCCCTCTTCACACAGGCAGGGCTACAGAGCCCACAGAGTGATGTTTCTTTCGCTCTGGGCCCTTTTTCCAATTAGTACCCGACTCAGCCCTGGGCTCCTTGCACCTAGCAAATCTCTATATTGCTTCTGTATGTTTATGTTTGGGTTGTGGCCCCCCCAGTATGGAGGCACATACACAAATCCTTGGCCTTGAAAGTTTTATGGCCCCAGAGGAACAGATTAATCACAGCTATATTATCTTCCTGAAAATCTAAAGCCCTGTTTCCCTTTTTAAGAGCACAGATGATTCCTGAAGCAACAGGAAGCAAAGTTGAGAAATGTCTCGGCCTTGCCCTTTCTTTGCCATTGTCTCGAAAGGACATACAGCTCCCCTGAGACTGGCTCAGATGGGGCTGTTAAAGAAGCAGGTGTCCCCTCAATTCCATTTCATGTCATCATCCTCCTGCCCTGCACACAGTGACCGGCTCATCCTTTGTGCTCCCACGCTCTCCAGGTGGCTTTGCCTTCACACATGATGCCCTGCACAAACACACTGCGTAGCCTCCACCCCTCCTCAGCCAGCCCTGACCTTCTCCAGGTCAGGTCAGGAGGAAGGTCTTGTTCACCACTGTGTGTCTGGAGCACAGCAAGAAGTGTGTACACAGCTGGCACTCGATAAATGCACGCTACATGAATGCCAGCCACAGGACATCACTAGTGGGTGTCCCATCAGTACAAGGTCAAGTCAAAATGGAATTGAAGTGGATCAGAAACCTAGACATTAAAATAGAAATACTGAATCTGCTGGAAGATAAAATAGGCAAAACTCTTGAAGATGTAGCCATGGGCACATTTTCTGAGCAGAATCCTAGTTACACAAGAAGTAACACCAAGAATCAATAAGCAGGATCATATAAAATTAAAAATCTTCTGCACAGCAAAGGAAACAACCAACTGAGTGAAGAGACAACCTAGACAAAGGGGAAAATTTTTTGCCAGCTATTCTTTGGACAGAGGACTAATAGCTATCATACATAAAGAACTCAAAATATTAGACCCCCTCCAAAATAAAAGGCCCAATCAAAAAAGGGCAATGAAGAGACACTTCTCCAAAGATGACAGGTGCCCAATAAGTACATGACAGAATATTCAACGTTGCTAATCATTGCCCTCACTTTGGAGTGCCCCAAACAGTGGAAGACCAGTGAGGGGAGCTCTGTTCTCGACCACAGTAGGCAGGGGACCTTCAGCAAGTGGTGGATCTAGAGAAGTCTCCTCCTCCTGGCTTCTCTCTGCACACCTAGGTGATGCCGTCCACAGGGGCTATGAAAGCCACCCAACTCTGGGGAAGATGCTGCAATCTGAAATTACTGCAAAGGGCATGACTCCCAGCTAGCTTGCATCTAACACTCTTGAATTTTCTGCAAGTTTTAAAAATCAATTTTGCAGCATGTGCAACTTTTACTTAAAGATAGAAAAATGAAGAACAATAACAAATTAGTGTAACATCATCAAGTAAAGTTTTTGTAGACATTAGCTCTATAATTATGAAGTTGGGCTACATTTGAGAAGTTTAGCACTTTGGCCAAAATCCTTACCAAATATAAGTTCCTGATACTGTATAAAATGAGAAGAAAGTTCCTAAAGAGACAGCCTTTAGTTCTTTAAGGCAGGGTTTAGACTATTTGGATTTTTCTCAGACATTGATGAATATGTTCAAAAATTAATATCACTCTGCTATTCCCATTCGCTTCACTGTCCTGAAATCCTGTTGTTGAAATGGCAGGATTTGGAAATAACAGGAACATCCTCGTGACAAAAATAAATTCCTTATGATAAAATATTGTTCAACTGAAGCCAGCATGTTTTGGAGATTTGGATCCATTGCTCTTTGCTATATCTCTAAAAGAATAAAATGCATTATTTTGTTGGAATTTTTATATTTTGCAAGTGTTACTAAAAACTTTTATGGGAGAGACAAGTATGGTTTTAGGCGCTGGATCATTGCTAGTGAACACTGAGAAATGCGCATATTCCCTGTTTTATGCCATGATTTATTCCATATTCTCCTGACCTCCAGAAATTCATAGATAAAGTTAAAAAAAAAAAAAAAAAGGATACTTTCTTCAAGTGATATCAGCAGAATATTATCCCTGAGAAGATTTCAGGTTATTTTCCCATCAAGTCTGACTTACAAGATGTGTTCAAAATAGTGAATGTTCATCTTAAGAAATTTTACTGTAGTAAACACGTTGCCATGAATCACCCTCAAAATCCTCTCCCTCGCTTCAAACATACTTATCCCACCATGCTGGTTGGTTTCCGAAGCCGTTCTGGAAGTCCTCCTTTATGAGTGTCTCTATGAGGTGTGATAAAAACTGGTGGGTGCTCCAGCAGAAAGGCAGCTCATAAACACGGGGTGCTGTGTCCTCATCTGCCTTATTCACTGGATCTGGCACCATGCAAATTCTGGCGCTTTCCCGAAGGACCATGAAAGGGAAATGTTTTGAATCGATTCAGGACGTGGAGGCAGCCATAACAGTGCAACTGAAGGCACTCGTGAAAGGACTCCAGAGCTGCTTCCGAGAGTAGCGGGAACAATGGCGTATGTGTGTTTGAAGCAAGGGAGAGGATTTGGAGGGGAACTGATCTCAGTGTGTCTTTCGCTGGAACAATTCTTAAGTTAAACATTCATCATACTTACGGATCTCTCCTGGTGTGCTTTGGAGCCCCAGGGGAGCACAGCGAGGGGCTCAGAAGCTGCGTGCTGGGCAGGGTTCTCTGTGCCTTTTCTTCACTCGGAAAGCAAGAGGGGGACCAGGGCAGTGTCCCTTGTAGCTCTAGAATTCTGAGAAAAGCTTATGGTACGTTTTACTAAAAGAAGGAAGTGCTGTGTCCTCTCTAGTGCAGCTCAAGGGGAGGGGAAATCCACACCCAGGATCCTCCCTCGGTTCCCAACCAGAAACAGAGGCACCAGGGAATGACTTCTCCCCCAGCAGCCTTTGCCCTCTCTGGAGGTGGCAGGTGAAAGCCATCAGCTCAGATGCCCAAGCCCTGAGCTGGCAGCTGCGTCCACCACGGCTGACACTCAGGGCCCGGCACGCGTGTGACCATGGACCGTCGGTTCCCTGGGCCTCAGCTGCCGCTGTCTGTAAGGCCCGTAGCTACCTTGACTTTTAGATCGGAATCAGATTTTAACACTGGTTTTGCAGAAGCACAAATGAATCATGAGGAAAAGCCTCAAAGGGAAAGTTTTCCTCCTTTCCCTCACCCAGAGATGTAGACACAGGCAGAGAATCTTATTTGCATGACTGAGTCACGTTAAACATCTGCTGGTTGGTAAGAAATCAGGAATGAGTAAGCTGGTTTCCACTCCCCTTCCAGGGAGTCTTCCCTGACTACCGGGTTAGAAGCTTTGTTTTTCATTTAGTGAACTCGCACTGTTCAGCACCGTTCCTGACAGACAAAGAGGATGGATCCACACCTCCCTCTCCACTGCTCGTCTCTGTTTTGCCTTAGACACAGATTCTAAGCCCACAGGGGAGGAGTCAGGCTCAGTCACAGATGATAATAATAATAATTGTCACATCTGGCTTTTGTTGAGCACCTGCAGCTCCGATCTGAGTCGTTACTTGAGTCGATACATTTGATTCTCAGTACCCTCCTGTGAGGTAGATGCTGTTATTTGCCCTGTTTTATTTTTTGGGAAACTGCAATTTGGAGAAGCTAAACGCTGACCCAAAGCACAGAGTCAGTAAGTGGTATTCCTGGGACTGTGCCTCGTAGTCTGGCCCCTGGTAGTCTGGCTTCCTGCTTAACATTAGACCCCAACTGCAAAATCATTTTGTTTTAGAAATGTCTTTCCATATATCGTAAAGATCACTTGATACCCGTCTCCCCACCGCCTGTCCAACTTGGAACTTTTAACATGTTACTGCTGATCTTTTGCAATCCAAACCTTATGGCTGCAAAGTTTCCAGGAAAATGAAATGTGCCATTTCTCAATATTGGGAATTTCCCAGCAAGTGGGTAGAACGTTGGCCTCTGTCTTCTTCCAGTTTTACTTTCCCTTTCTGAAATTAATCCCTGACATCGATCTCAAGTTTCCCCCAGGTATTTTGACCCATAGTTCTTACTCTTTTTCAAACCATTTAGCGGATATCCTTGACATATTGGCAGTGTGTTGTGGGATTTTATAATGTTCCCGTCCGGCAACATTTTATTTCCTTGCTCCAAGATCTCAAGGAAACTGTTACGCCCTTCACATTTCTTCAGTTTCCAGCCATACTCACATCCCAGGATGTATAAAGAAAAACAGTTCTAGTAGCATCAGGGGACAACTCCAGAAGTTACCTAATAGGAGCCTACTAAGTGTGTTTAAATAGCTTAGACTGTGTTTTTGCTGTCCTGCTTCTCAGCACATACGAACATCCTTACATGTTTGTTCAGTGAAAAACTAATGAAAGATATAAATAAATGGAAAAATCCTGTGTGTGTGTGGATTAGAAGAATTAACATTGTTAAAGTGTCCATACTCGTTCAAACAATCTACAGAATCAGTGCAAAGCCCATCCAAGTGTCAGTGACATTATTCACAAAAATGGAAAAGCAGTCCTAAAATTCAGAGCCACAAAAGACCCCCCAAGAGCCAAAGCAGTCCTTAGCAAAAGAGCAAAGCTGGAGGCGTCACACTCCCTGACTTCAAAATGCATTTCTGAGCGGTGATGATCACAGTAGCGTGGGTTGGCGTGAAACAGACACATGGACCAATAGAGTAGAGCAGAGAACCCGGAAATAACCCCACACTTTCACAGCCAGATGATTTCTGACCAAGGCACAAAACACACACTGGGGAAAGGGTAAAAGGTTCCGTAAGTGGTGCTGGGAAACTGAATATCCTCTAGTAGACCTCTACCTCCATCATGTAAATGGTAAATGGAAAAAGCCTGAGATATAAGACCTACACTATGGAACTGCTAGAAGAAAACGTAGGGGAAATGCTTCTTGATACTGGTCTGAGAACGAACTTTTTGCAAGTACCTGAGATGCACAAGCAACAAAAGCAAAAACAGACGAATGGAATCACATCAAACTAAAAGCCTCTGCACAACGAAGGAGATAATTAGCAGAGTGGAAACATACATGAAATGGAAGGAAACCTTTGCAAATTATATGTCTGACAAGAGATTGATATCCAGAATACATAAGGAACTCTAGATACTTAGCGTCTAAAAAACCAAATCATCTGATGAAAAGGGGGCAGAAGACCTGAAGAGAGGTTCTCAAAAGAAAACACACAAGTGGCCAACACATACGGAGAGGTGTACAATGTCAGTAATTATCAGGGAGATGCAAAGGAGAGCCACACTGAGATACCACTCCCAGTCAGCTGTGGAGAAGGGAAACTCTCATCCACTGCTGGTGGAGACATAAATTAGCACAGCCGTTATGGAAAACAGTGTGGAGCTTCCTTAGGAAACCAAAACTAGAATCACCAGATGACCGAGCAAGCGCACTACACTGAGCGTGCGTCTGAGGCAAAGGAGATCAGGAAGGAGAAGAGACACCCTTACATCCACATTCGCTGCAGCACATTCACAAGAGCAGCATTTGGAATCAGCCTAAACAGCAGTGGGTGAGTGGATAAAGAAAAGAGAAGAGGACGCAGCCAGACAAAAGGACGAAATCCTGTCATTCACAACATTGTGGACGGACCTGGAGGGTGTCATGTTAAGCGAAATGCATCAGGCACAGAAATTCAAATACCACGTGATCTTCCTCACATGCGAAATCTAAAAGTGTGAACCTGAGAGAAGCGGAGTGGAGGACTGTGTACCAGAGACCGGGAGGAGGATCGACGGGTACGGATTGGCAAATGTGAAGGAAAGTCCTGGGGTTCTGTGTGTTGCAGGGTGATGATCGCCATCAGGAACGTGCTGGAGATTTCTAAGTCACTGAAAGAGAAATTTTTGAATGCTTCCACCATAAATGATGAATGCACCTGCTGGCTAGCTTTTTCTCTCTGAAACAGTAGACTTGTGAAAAAAAGAGGTTTATTTAGCTACCAGTTCCACAGGGCCAGAGTCCCAGTAGCGTAGCCCAGGCTCCGTGTTGAGGTCCACCCCTTGGGGGCCTCACCGCAGGGCATGCAGGACAGTGACACTGCACACAGGAGCAAGGTCACACCTGGCGCCAAGAAGCAGAGACAGCGGGGCGAGGCCAGGCTTGCTCTTCACTGACAGCCTTCTGCCAAGAACTCAGGAGAACACCGTCATGTGCCCCGTGACGTCAGGGTCACCCCGCTTCCTGAGGTCTCCCAGCCCCCGACTATCAGTCCATAGCAAGGCAAGGGAAACTGGATAGGGAACCACCCTGATTCTGCCACTACACATGTGCACACGTGTTGAAGCATGTTGCGAGTGGACACAGAGGCCCCTCTTCAGGCCAAAGGCCCTCTGACTTAGGCTACCATGCAGCTCAGAGGAGCCAGAGGGAGGCGGCACGTCTGTCAAACGAAGGTCCCAAGAGTCAAGCAGTCTCCCAAATGCAGTGGTTTATTGAGCACCTGTCATATTCACAGCAAGACAGAGGGGAGGTCACCCACAGCAGAGCCGGAAGCTAGAGGTGGCACCGAGGGTGCAGGATCTTCCTTCCTCCTGGCCAACACGCCGTGGGAATGTCCAGTGGGCAGCACCAGAACACAGAGATCTGGAGACCAGGGAGCCAAGCGGGCATTTGGACGGGCAGAGCGGCAGTCACAGACAGTTGCGGAGCTCAAGTGGCAGCTCTGCAAAGGGCAGTACCCAGGGCCGAACCCACAAGCTGCAGCCAGCAGTCTGCACCACAGAGCAGCCAGGGCCGCGTCTTTCACGGCGGAGGGAGTTTGATACAAACAACCCGTGCTAATCTTACAGCTGTGTACAAATAACATGTGCTAGTCCTAAGGCGGTAAAAATAGATTTTTCCTTATGGTAAAAATATTTTTTTATAAGTTTCTTGAAAGGGTTCACAAGATAAGTCTTTCCGGCATGCAGGCTGTGCAGTTGTCACACAGGATAGCTACCACAAAGTTTTCACACAGGTACACTCTTCCTGTGGTTATCAGAAGTGAGTTTAGACTCAAAAAGTAAACTCAGAACCAGACAGAAGTGTAAGGCGGCTTCTGTCCTGTTCGCATCAAAGCATCACCTCACACCCTATAAATATGCACAACTGTTATTCAATAAAAATAATCTGGAAAAAAATCAGGGTACCCAGATTAAAATGGAAACTCCACAACAGCGCTGAGACGGGACTGTCTTATCTGCAACTTGAGATGCTAACCTCAAATGATTGACTCATACCTCATCTCCTGCTCACCAGCGTGCTTTCCTTAATGGATAAAGTGCCGCTGCTATTTTCAGATTTTCTGACTAAAATTCTACCTGTCATTCCAGGAAATGCACGGTGTATTTTAAATGGGGGGGACTGAATCCAGGAGCAATTTTGTAGTGATTTCAAGGCGTCACTTAGGAAAACCAGTGGCTCCAGTGAGCTGTAACCTGTCGCATGTACATGGCACGAGGCAAGGGTGTGAACGCTAGTCACCTTCAGGGACACTGTTGAATAAGCCGGAGGGATCCGTGGGCCCTACTTCTGTGAGCAATGCCATGGGGCCACTTTCTGTGGCCGGGGAAGAAGAATTAGAAGCAGTTGTGTTATTCTGCTACAAGATGATTTTTGCTCCTTTGAGAAATCATCACCATTACTGCAGGATTTTTGTTAACCTCTCAGATATCCCCGTCGTTGGCAGAGGGGCCCCCGGCGACACTCCTCAGTGGAGACGGGCCTTCCTCACTTGTGCTTGGCGCTGGCCATGCGTGGGGGTGGGCACTTGCGCTTAATGCGTCTTCCTTCTTTTCTCCCGCCCCACTGCCCCCACCCGGCTCTAAATGGCCCCTCCCCTTTTTCACATCACTGTCAGCATCTTTGGTATTTTACTTAGTTCGTGTTTGCAGCATGCAGTGGTTGCGTTCCTCATGGGTATTGGCTGTGTGCACAGGAGGCCTCGCAAATGTTTAATTGGGGAGAGGGGTACTGGGAGCCGAACTCAGGACCTTGTGCTTGCCAGGCAGGCGCTGCACCACCAAGCTATATCCCCGGCCTCTCAAATCTTTTTATATCCCACTCGCCTCCTGCTCTTGCCTCAGTTTCTTGGACCCCAGCCCATTTGCAAAAGATCTACCACACTGATTCCCTGTATCAGTCTGTTATTTTGCTCTTTGTTTGTACTTTGCATTGCTCAAGCCGTACAGTGTTGAGCTGTGTGTCTGGTTTATGGCACTCAGCATTGTCTTCCAGGTGCATCTATTTTCCTACAAATGTCTTGAATGTATCCTTCTTTATAGCTAAGTACTAGTCTGTTATGTACAGAAACTAAGTTTTCTTTATCTGTTACCTTTTTTTTTTTGGTACCAGGAATCGAACTCAGGACCTTGCGCTTGCCAGGCAGGCTCTTATGCCACTGAGCTACATCCCTGGCCCTTTATCTGTTATCTGTTAAGGGACATATGGGCACTTCCAAGATTTAGTGACTACAAGCTGTGCTGTGCATGGGTCATTGTGGTATGATAGCTTTAACTCCTTCAGGAGGACACCTAGAAAGGGAATCAAGTGGAATTTCTAGTTTCAGTTTTACGAGGACTCTCCACACTGATTTCCATAGTGGTCATGCTCGTTTACACAAGGTGATGAAAGAGTGTTTGGAAAGGCCCACTCCAAAGCCACAAGCTTTTCTTCAGAAAAAGGAAATAACATTTATGCTACAGTGTCACACGAGCTCATTTCTTCTAAGCCGTTCCTTCATGTTTTGGGTTCACTGAAATCACAGGTTTCAAAGGTGAAGAATAAAAACTGCTTTTATGTAGAGAGTTTCTGATAAGAATAAGAAGCAAGTCATTGCATCTGGAGCATAACCCGAAGATCAGAGAGGACTGCATCCGGCCTGAGGAACACGGGCCTGCCCTCATCGGAAGCTGCTCTCCCGGCCGTTGTAGCTGCAGCTCCGTGTCCGCAGCTGTGTCTGTGGAATCGGATGAGTGCAGAGGGATATAAAAAGATAAAGATGACACTGAGATATTGTTGAACATACGTCTTATATTCTCGTGGCTATTTCTGCCAAGCTAGTTTTTATAAAATTATAAATGCCTGTCATTTCACCATCATCGGACACAAGAAGGTGGTGTGCTTAGTCATGGAAGCGCCGTTGTCCGCTCAGAGGCTTGGGAGGAAGCGGTAAGGGCAAGACAGCGTCCAGTGCTCTAGGACAGTGGCCTTCTCCAGACCTGGACAGTCTAGTTTTATGAGAGAACACGGAACAAAAAAAACAGCAAATCAGCCTGACCCGATCCTGATGGAATGCCAGCGTGCTCGTGGGAACGCGCCTGGCCGTGAAGTCGGCAGGCACCATCCAGCTAAGTGGGCTCAACGATACACAGCGTCAGGTTGTGCAGGGAGCAGACTGCTGAGGCTTGAAGTTCCCGCAAAAAATTCACTTGGGGCGTTGTGACTTGCAGAGTTTTCTCATTGGCTATCGCCAACCTATACATATTTGGAATCCGTTTTTCACCTTGGCAGTGATCTTCTATATATTTTGCCTTTTTGCTCGTGCTTACTCTTCCAAAGCCAATTGCGTACAAGATGAGGTGGTGTTTTAATATACACGGATGTCTGACTACTTCAAAATGGTAGGCAGCTTACTGCTCAGTGAATCAAAATACTGTGTCTGTTCTTTCTTAATTGGGTGAAACAGCACCACTGTGGCTCTGTCCACGTTGTTCTCTCCTTAATGTTTCCAGATAAGCGAACGAGGACGCTTCAGGTGTTTAAAGGCAAGCTTGCGTCTCATTCTTTGGTCTTCTGGCTTCTCTCCGAGGCAGTGTCAGTGGTGAGTTAGCAACGATCCTCCAGCCGAGGCTGAGGCAGGCAGCCACGGTGCGGGACCCTGCATCTCCATGAGCTATGTCTTGGAGGCACCCTGTTCACAGGCTGCCACACTGCGCATCGCTTCAAGTTCAAGGGTGAGAGGGTGGGAGCGGGCACGGGGGTTCCTGTGGGTGTCCAAAACAGCTGGACCCAGCAGCCCCGGAATCAGCATCTGGCAACCGAGCTGCAGTCTGTCTCCTGAGGACCCGGGAGTCGGGATCATGCTGGCATCACACTCCCTGGCCCCCTTGCTGCTCCCTGCTGTTTCTGTCTGTTTGTCCCCATGTTCACTGCGCATCTGCTCCAGCCCTCTGTGCACCCTGACCGCTTAGCTGCTCCCTCAGAGCAGAAGCCCGAGCTGGACTTGAGGGGCGAGCCAGGGCCGTGGTGTGCTCAGGAGCCCATCGAGGAGCTGTCATCTGTGCGGGAGGCTGAGGGTCCCCCTTCCCAAGACCCCGGCTGTGCAGGTGCAGCAGAAGGGACCGCGGGCCTGTCTCTCGTGTGCCCCCCACACCGTTTGCGTCTGTCTGCGTCCTCGCCCCCTTGAAAGCAAGCGCTGTTCTGCTGCACAGTCCTGGGCTGCACTCGGAGGACTCGTTTTAGGTTTGTGGGGGTGGCAGGAAAGGCGGATGAGGCTGTGGACGCAGCTCAGCATTTTATAGCTTGTGTGGCATTTACCCCTTCCGTGCAGTAGAACCAGCAGGACTGTTGCTTGTCTGTGCGTAATGATGCATGCAGGGATCGGGCCCCCCGTCACATGTACTAAGTGCTTGCTGATGGTGGCGGCGGTGGTAGTGGCAGAGGTTATCATATTTTTTTTTTATTTTAAAGAGTAAAAGAAGGATAAATAATAATGGGTGGGGGCTTACCAAATTACAGACGAAGTGGTAGGAAATTATCAATGGTTATTGTTTTACATATTGTTATCTACAAGATAGTTTCTCAGGAAAACAATTAGACAAGTAATAGTGAGTTACAGACAAAAGTGGAACAAGATTATCAATAGTTGTACTGTATTTTGGTATCTTCAACGTGGCTTCTAAAGAAAATAAAGAGAGCTATACATGAGTGACCTATTGAATAATCATTAACTTTTCTCAGTGGTTGTTGTAGGAAACACATAATGATAGACATGCATCCATTTACGAAATAGGATAGGAACAATACAAACATTGCAGAGTTATGGATAGATTAGTAGGAAAATATCAGTGGCTGCTGTAATACATGGTAGTATCTTTGAAGTGGTTTCTCTGGAAGACAGATACGCAAGAAGGATCTAACAAGTAGTTACAGCCTAAGGGTTGTCAAAAATCAAGTGAGCCGTTTGGGGCCAAAGTCATTTTTTGTAGTGTTTTCTCTCCAGCCTCCCATCGCATTGGGACCCCACAACCAGTTAGTGTCCTCTCCCCAACTGTCAGCACAGGCAACAGGAATCATGCTGCAGACTTCTCTGGAGCTCCACCACAGCCTGTACTGTCAGGGGAAGAATGGCTTCCAGGGAGTCTCCACAGGTATTGTGCAAGGTAGAGGTTATCATATTTAGCATGGTCTTAACTGCTCAGCACACTCAGCTTTGGAAAATACTGGAGTACGTCTCTCTCCACCATCCCTAAGTCCACGCGCTATCCTAACACTCGACTTCTCTGTGGGGCGTTTATCTGCAATTTCATCTTAATAATATTTTTGTTTCAAGTTTAAACTTAAAGGGAAATGCATTCCAGAGTTCAGTTGGTACCCCTTGGCATGAACACTGTACTATGTTAAACCCCAACTGTCATTTCCACTCTACTCTGAGTCTTCATAAATTGATTCCTTTTAAAAAAAAGTCAATGTCCCCAAGCATGGTGGCACATGCCTGAAATCCCAACACTCTGGGAAACTGAGGCAGGATGGTCTCAAATTCAAGCCCAGCCTGGGAAAATTAGTGACTTAGTAAGACTCTGTCTCAAAATAAGGGTATGGGATATAGCTCAGTGTGAGGGGCCTGAGTTCAACCCCAAGTACGAAAGGAAAAAGAAAAGAAAAAAGTCAATGTATTTAAACTGCTTTGCTAAGCTTCTTCTATTCTGGAAGGACCAAGAAATACATACATGCATATGAATTCACAGGTGAATAAAAATGCGTGTTAAATAAGAGTATCATCTTTGTAAACAAAATTGGGCATACAAGTAAAGAAATATTGAGATCATAAGTATTGGCTTGGATTTTGTTCATAAATGATAACCATCCACATAATGAGTAACATCTGTCTCCTTCAACTAATAAACCAAGGAGCAGATATATTGTACTGTGCACCAGGGAGAAACCGATTCTCACTACATGATATAAAAAGTCTGGATTGACCAGGCCTCATGTAACTGTATAGAATGAAGCTGGCATTAGCCCATTACTCACCAAAGTAAAGTGAGGACTGCGCCGGCAGGAAGACAGCACTGGTTGAAGCAGCAAGTTCAGCCTTTGCCCAAGACTTTACAGAAAACTAAGGAGACACAGCCCAGGGAAGGCAGGACTGTTCTTGCTGACTCAGGAAGATGGATTTCCAGAGACCGCTTTGGAAACAAACATGTATTACTGTTTCATTTCTGGTATCCCCTTTGTCATTACCTCTCCAACCCGGAAGTTGGCCGGCAGCTTTCTTCAAGCCTTCAGCCTGCCGGGGTCACTTTGTTCTTTAAATTATAATTTAAATGAACTCGAATCACAGTCTCAGGTACAATGAGTTCCCGGCATCTACCCGGGCATTTGCCATGGCCAGGCAGAGCCCATGTCTCCCCACACCTTGATTCTGAGCTCTGTCCGGGCTGGTCTCATGCAGGAATGGAGAAGCTGAAACACTCCACGCCTTTTCATAAAAATCTAGTGAGGAGGTGCCAGGGAAGACATCTCAGAAGGTAGAAGGGGCTGAGGGCGGAGGTGACAAGCTCACTGACCGAGAAAGTGACCTTGGGCACTGGGGCTGCAGCAAGGAAGGCTTAGAAAGAAAACAAGTGGTGGCCGGCATCTGCTTGTTGCATCTGGCTAAAAATAGAGCCAAGGATGACTCCTGACAAGATTTGGAAACACTCAGACTATCCTTAATGCAGGAAGAAAATTACCCATGAAAGTTTAAAAGGGAACAGCAAAAGTTAGTCATGTGATTGCAAAACCCTCAGCACGTCCTGCCACAGGGACAGGCTCCAGGATCCTGAGGCCGGGGGAGCTGGGAGTTCCGAGGAGCGCACTCCCCTGGCCCTTCAGAGAAAGCCAATCCACATGGCCTCCTCCTCACCTCTGGGGTCTGCCAGGCCCGCCCTGGAGGGCAGCTGCCAGCACATTAACGAGCTACTTCCGCAGCTTGCTGGGCGCATAGCTTTCAGGCTGCTCATTTCTTACATTCAGTTTTTCCAAGAATTTGTTCCTAGCCTTAGTTCAGAAACTCCTCAAATGTTATGTACAGTTTCTTACCAACCCGAATTACATTTGCAGGATCCAGTCCTCAAACTACTTGGATGTGGACCTGTGCTTTATTTGGATTAGAGGGAATCCTGCTTGGTGAGCCCCTTGCCCCCCAAAATAGGCTCTAGTTCATTTATTTAGGTACCTTTAAATATATGTGGTCAACGGTATCATGTATCTGTAGAAATCCCCAGTCAGATAAGATCACTTGGAAAGTTAGAATAAGGCCTGTTAGCCGTCAAGGAAAAGCTCAGAGGGAATTGAAAATAAGACGCAAAGAGTAGGAGCTGTAACTCGGGGAAGCTGCGGTGGCATAGGCCGTGCCACCGGTTTGCTGTGGCTTGAGAGGCCTGAGCGGGGCTCTGCACGGTGGCCTGCCCGTGGGCCTGGGGCCTGCCCGTGGGCCCACTCATCTGCAAATGTGTTTTGCAAGTGTCGCTGGACTCCCTAATCCCTGAGAGGTAACATATCAGGCAAGTCGCTGAGTTCGACTTGAGGGCCATGGATGAGGTCACACCTGCCGTACGGGCGTGCTGTGGGGCTCACCTCACACGAGGGGCGGTGATGGACCGAGGACTCACTCCGCGTCTGGGGCCGCTGCCCAGAGAGGCCATGACTCACGGGTCTCTGAAGCAACAGGAAAGGAGACAGCTGTCGCTTCTCTGGCAAGAATGAGCTTCATCTCACAAGAGCATCTCAAGGGAGATTCTCAGCAGCCCAGCTGCTTCTGCCCTCCAGTGCTCCACTTTGTCGGTTTCATTCTTAAGGCAGATGGGGCGTCATGAGCTGGGCCTCTGCTCTTAGGATCCTTCCCTAAGACAAGGGGAAGTTCTAGGAAGCTCTTCCAGTGGACAGGTGAGACCGTCTCTTCAGGCTACCACAGGAGAGTGTGGGTGTCAGACAGTCACTCCTATGCGCTAGCACTGTGTGAAGTCTTTCTACTCCTAGGGCAAGTCACCACAGGCTCAGTAATTGTCCCCGACATAACTTGTGATGACATTTTTCAAGGCAAAAAATACGACAGTGAAAACTATGTGTGTTCCTTCGCCTATATCTGACTTCACCTAAGAATGCTTAGGCCGGTCATTGTCAGAGGATCCATCATTCAAGTGAAAAAATCAAGTAATCATTTGAAGCTAGTGTACAATTAATATTAGCCAACATTAGCACCATTGTTAGTACAAAAGTGTGTGGCTGTCGAGGACATTCACATTTGCCTGTTTTGCTTAACCATGGTCCTTTACCTAAAAGAAGTGGGCCCTACTGCGTGCAGATGAGTATACAGGGAAAGGCTCTGGCTTTGCGCCATCCAAATCAAAGTCCAAAAGCAGAAATCCATCCTGACAGCCCTTTGCAGGTCGGAGTAGGCTTTCAAATATCTTTTAAAATGTGTTTTGTTCACACAAGGACTATGTTTAGCAGGTCCAAGGTCTTTAATAATGCATCTCTGTCTCAGTGTGAAATCAAGGCGGTACTTTCCCAAATTGCAACAATGGGGATTTCTCTAATTGCCTGTATCTGGGATTGTGAGGTTTAACAGGTTTCTTAACAGGTTATGTGTTTGCTTTCTTGAGTTTTCTTCAAAGTCAATCATTCAGAGCTTTACTGTAACCTAGGTTTATAGATATTATATATTAGAAGTGGAAAGGAAGTTAGGAAAAATAGAAGAGCCCCTCCTTGCTAGTAAGCTTTCTTGAAGTTAAAAGTGTAGTCTTATGACTTTCAGGAAGTATGTCCTTTCTGTGAAAGGGTACGTACCTCAAGAGCATCATTTTAGATAATGACAATCTTGTCAACAGCCTTCAATTTTGAGATATTTTGCAAAAGATTTTGTGTGAAGAACAATTGTCCATTATGAGTAAAAAGTTTCAATTATGTCTCTAAGACCATTTTCCTGGTAATTTTAGTGTATCCAAAATACATGCAGAATGTGTTGATGTTAGGACTTACAGTTTTCTTTAAACTCCAAGAATAATGGATACAATCATGCAGTGTAGCTTCCCAGTGGACAGTTGCCTGCATGTTCCAGAGGCTGAGGGCTCTCGAGGAAGTGTACAGCTGAGGAAAGATCAAGCTGCCGTCCAGTCAGCCAGAAACCAAGATGGCGGAGGGGACAGAGCAGGGCCGAGAATCCTCACACGTGCATGTAGAAACTGCTGCACCCTCATGCTCCCCAGGGGTGGGGAGGCTAGGGAGAGGGAGCAGGAAAAGTGAGGCAAAGAAAGGCTTTGTTCTTTGCTCCTTGCAGTCACACGGTCCTTCGTCATGTATTTTCTGTGTGAGCTCATCCCAAAGTGAGAGAGAGAGAGAGGAGACTTCACCCTGAGCCACCTGGAGGTCAGGAGAGGTTCATACAGGCATGACTGGCTCTTGGCAGGATGCAGTGACCACAAAACTTAATGGCCCTCTGCTTCCCTCTCACCCAGGGAGGAAGTAGCAAGGGCCTGGGACCCCCTCCTCACAATCCATCTGCTGATTTGAAATATAAACTGGGCATGTGTAAGCCAGTGCTTCCCATTGTGTTCTGGAGAACATTGGTCCTGCGGTGTGATCCTATGTCGCTGTGTGTGTGTGTGGTTTTGTGTGTGGGATGGGCAAGTGTGTGTGTGTGTGTGTGTGAAAAAGGTAGGTTGCATTTGTCTTTTCAGTCTAGACATGACGAGTTAAACAAAACTTACTTGTTGCTTTAGAGAATTCATCCAGTTAATCCTCACAATCAACCTCTGCTGTAGCGAGTGCTCTGATCTTACTTAGAGACGAGGAGGTGTAGAGAGGTTAAGACCAAAGTTGCAGTCACCCACCGCCAGAGACACACTCCGAGGCCAGCCTCCAGATGTCCACACTGCCTGTGACTCCCTGGAGCAGTGTTAACGGACCGCTGGGTGGCCCGCTTCTCGGAGATGGTCACGGTGTACTCTTCTCGCTTCGACTTGGACGTAACCTTTCTCCAAGTTTTCTGAGCGTCCCAAGAGCTGAATGTTGCCCAGCACCCGCCATGGGTAGACTGAGTCATGCAGCCTCTTTAACAAAGCGCTCATGTAGCGAACCAAACACTGACTTTGCCAACAGTCAAGAGAAAGAGACCACATGTTGGTGAAGGACGTATTCTGAGTTCAGAGACTATTTCTTCTAGCTGGCCATGGAGGCGGGCTGGAATCCCAGTACTTGGGAAGCTGAGACAGGAGGATCAAGAGTAGAAAGAAGGAAGTGAGGGAGGCAGGGAGGGAGGAGGCGGGCGGCAGGTGGCGCGTGTCCTGAAGCTGTCTGAGCTCTGCCCCTCGGTCTTTCAGGTGCTCCATCCCGAACGTGTACGCGGCGCTGTTCTCTGCCGGCCTGGCGCCCCTGGCGTGCCTGGTGGTGGCGTTCGTGGTGTTCGTGCATGCCTACCAGGTGAAGCTGCAGTGGAAGGCCTACGACGACGTGTTCAGAGGGAGGACCAACGCCACAGGTGCGGAAGGAGCGATCCCTGTGCTCCAAGGATGGGTGTTTGGGGCTGGGAAGTGATAATAATAAAAGCCTAGGGTTCTTCCGCTGGATTCAGATAGAAATCGTGACTTGGTAGAGTGCAGCTCTGCAGCAGCCCTGATGTCACGGGGAAACCCGGCGATGCTAGGGGCCAGCAGTTGGCACAGCCGGCTGCTGGTCACTGAGCTGCCCACTGCCCCTGCCCAGTGCCAGCTCATGTCCGACATGCAGGTCCCTCTGTGCTGCACCGAGGGCCTCTGGTCTCCGAGCTCTGCTGTGTGAAAGGCTGGGAGTGCTTCTGCTCTTGAGCTTTGAGACGACCTCTCTATCCACACTGCTCAGGGCAGAAGTCCCAAGTCCATCCTAGGACTCCAGGCTTAGCCTGCCTGTGTAGCTGACAGGAGCACCAAGGTGAGCCTTGGTTGTAGCAGGGCCTGTGCTGCAGCATGAGGTCCTTACAGCAGGGAGCCCCCAGACTCACCTGCCGCTGAGGTGCTGCTTCCCAGCAGCTGAGGGTGAGGCCGCAGCTTGCTGTGCGTGTCAGGGTCCCGTCCCTCGATTCCTGAGCTTAGCTACCCTGGGGCCGTGCTCATGTCAGTGTGGAGACTGGTGACTTGATAGCCGGGGGTGATGCTGAGGCAACACGTCCCATCCAGGGGGCAGCGGGAGGGGTGCACCGGCCGCCGCCTGAGCCACACACCCCTCAGCGGCTGCAGGGAGAAAGCGAGAGTCGGGCGCTTCTCGTAGGTGTGGAAGGAGGTGTCTTTGCACTTTGGAAATTATTTTGGGAAATAAAAAAGTAGGGGAGCCAGGCATAGCTGGAGACTTAGATAATCCCAGCACTTGGGAGGCTGAGGCAGGAGAATGGCCCGAGTTCCAGCCAGCCTGTGCTACATAGCAAGAGCCTATCTCAGAAAACAAGAGTGCAGTTGGGCTGGACAGTCAGCTCTGCAGCCAGCACATGGCCATGGCTCCCCTACCCCTCCTGCTTGTCTGTCCCTCCTGGCCTCTCTCCTCGGCTATAGGTGTCACCACCGGGGTTTCCTCCTGGAGGTGTAAATCCCCGTGAGTGACTCACAGGTTCGGGCCTCGCCCCACGCCTTCCTCCTCCAGCAGTCACTGCGTGTGCAACGAGTCACTTGCACAGATTCCCAGCAAGCCTTGTGTGCTCCGAGGGCTGAGCCTCGCACTGGCCCCCTGGCCGCCCTGACAGCTGTCCGGGGCGGGTGTCACCAGGCCTGCCCGGTAGCTGCTCCCCCTCACACCTCGCCCTCCGCCCTTCGTGCTTCCCTGCACACCGTCCTAGACAGGTTTCGGGATCTGGTTCTGTCCTGCTGCTGAGATCGGGGTCTCCTAGAAAGGGATTTTCCAGACGAGGGACAACAGCCAACCACTGGGACAGCCGCAGCCGCGAGAGCGCTGTGAGCAGCGAGGCCCTGGGGCGCCACGGGGGTGTGGAGGAGCAGAGGAATTACACCCAAGGGCCTGTGTGAGTTCAAGCAGGAGGCCATCTGTGAAAGCCTAGAGCTGCGTCTGAACCACTGTTAAGGGCTCAATAGATATCGTTACTCACAAGTCGTCACCCAGTAGCGGAAAAGCACCCCAGTGCCTGAACTGGGTCAGGGGAGATACAAAAAAAGTTTTTGTTTTACTCCTAAAGACCCTTTGTAGGGTTTGTGGGTTGTGTTAGGGTAGCAGCATCTAACCAGACCCTCTATTCACTCTCATTCAGCACGTGATCACTGGGCACACAGAAATATTACTTCAAGTTACAGTTTTAGGCAGCACATGTCTCTAAGCCCCATCACTCAGGAAGCTGAGGCAGGAGAATGCCCACAAGTCGAAGGCCAGCCTGACCTACACGGAGTACTGAGGCCTTGTGACCCACGGGACCTGCCACACTTGCTGGCTGGGTCTGCACAGGGGAACCATGGCAACTCAACTGTTACAGCAAGGTCACATGTCCGTGAAGAGCACTTACGCTTAGCAAGCCAAATAAACATGCACAAGTACCGATGTGAAACAGTCTCAGAAATCACGACGGGAAATGCACTGTTGACATAATAAAATGTCTTCATATTAGAGATTAACTGTGTGGGGGACAGAGGAGGAATGACTAGATTAGATTCTAAAGCTAAAATTGAAGAATTCACAGAGGTAGGAAAGAGAAAGGGAGAGAAAAAGGTAAAGAAAAAGAAAGGAAAAAGAAAAGGAAAGGGTGGGCCAGCCGGGCGTGGTGGCACACACCTGTAATCCCGGCACTTGGGAGGCAGGGGAAGAGCATCACTGTGAGTTCAGGGGCCATGCAGTGAGACCCTGTCAAAAACCAAATAAGTTAATACATTTTTAAAAAGGAAGAAAACCTCAAAGGCTTAAGAATAGACTGTCAAGAGAAAAGAATGGGGAATGGTGAAAATTTTTCCAGAATTAAAGACAAAAGTGTAACTGCATCTGACATAAATACCTACATTTACCAGAAAAGGGGCACCTTGCTCAAAAGCCTGTTATACGTGGCACAGGCCCCGCTCAGGAGCAGATTCCATGGTGTAAGCTGGTGCAGGTCGTTCTCTGCAGACCTGGGCTTCAAGTCTTCAGTACGGTGAAGGACACATTGCCACGCATCCCCCACGGATTCTTCCCCTGGCTTTGCGCACCCTCGTCCACGGCTCCCGCTGCTTTCTGGAGCAGTTCTGGAGTCCCTTTTCCTGACCGTCTCCGGACACTGTCGTGGCTGCCTCCATGTCCTGAACGGATTCAGAACGTTTCCTTCCACGGCCATCGTGACTTTGGGAAGAGCTGGTAGCAGATGGGTGAAGAAGGTGGGTGGGAGCACAGCACCGTGTGTTTCTGAGCTGCCTTCCCATTGGGCGGCGCTCGACGGCAGCAGGCGGCATAATTTTGGGCGCGCCTTGGGAAGACGGGGAAGACACAGCAGCCTCCTCTGCCCCTTCCCTGAGGACCCGAGGTCATACCCTGTGTGGGTCTAGTGAGTCTCGCTCGTGCATTGTTAAACTAAATGAGCATTTGTAGAATATTAGAAAGCACGATGAAAAATATATTGCCTCGGAACAAATGAAAGCTAGGAACAAATCCCCGTTTCTTATAAAAATACGATTTCCTACTTACAGCTCTCGCTACATTTCAGGTAGTTTCGATCAGAACTTTACATCACTTGTAAACCATTTTTAACGGCCAGTGAGATGCATTATGGGAAGGAAGGTCCGATGTGTAGTCTCTTTAAGACCAATTTGTTTTTGATAATCGGGATGAGTGTTACCCACCTTGGTGTTCCAGGTTCGGTGACAGGGACAGTTAGCGTCAGCACGGGTCACCGAGGAGTCTGCATTCATCATTTTGTTAGGCCCAGGGTCTTCCACGGATGCTGTGCAGCCGCGCTCCAGACCAGTCCCTCTGCAGAGTAGATGTGCTTCGCAAGGGGGCGTTGATTATCAAAGGGCGAAGCTCAGCATTTTGAGTACATTTGGCTTCGGATAAACTCAGTGAAATCCAGAGGCGAGGGGACAGCAGAGAGAGAGCCCCTGGAGGTGACATACGCCTGCACTGAGGACGCCACCCCCAGCCCGTGTCCTGCACACGGATGACACCAGGCGACAGTGTGGCGCTGGGTCCCCTTCTCTGTCGGGCCTGCGAGGCCAACTTTGGAGAAGGGCTCCCGGGAGAGGGCCGGGCAGGCTGTGCTCAAGACTGAGTCACTGGAAGGAAAGGCGCGTGGGACCCGAGGGCAGAGGGCGGGCTCCGCAGCGTGGCCAGCACAGCCTGTAATTTGAGGCTTGGTTTGGATCCGGGCAGTGATAAGCTCGCCTCTCCTGTCACACTCATTAGAGCGCGCCGGCCGCCTTCTGACTCACCAGCCGGCTCTTAGGCAAGGCATGAGTCAGGCCTGGGCGAAGGAGGTTCATTTGAATAGAGAGGAAGTGGGTGATTACCCATCTCTGTTATAAAAGCCCAGGCCTGGGTTTCGGCGTCATACGTGAGCTGGAAAGGTGGCAGGGTCTGGTGACCAGGCCAGTGTGAATCTCAGGGTGGGGGGTCTCCTAGCAACAGAGTGGCCTTTTCTCTGCCTGCCTGGGGGAGCTGGCAAACCCTTCTGAGGGCAAATCCGTCCCTGTCCCTGCCACTCTCCTTCTGTCTCTCTCTCTGTCTCTCGGTTTTTGAGACAGGGCCTCACTATGTAGTTCAGCCTTGAAATCACCATGTAGCCCAGGCTGGACTCACAGTTGCAGTAATTCTCCTGCCTCAGCCTCCTGAGTGCTGGGGTTACAAGTGTTCGCCTCCACATCCAGCACTTCCATTTCTTAGGAGCCTCCAGTTCTTTGTCCTCAGAGTGATCCACAATAATAAAATAAAACAATATTCCATTGCTATTATGAAGATCAGTGACAACCGGTCCTAATGGGTAGGACAGTTTGAAAGCTCTAATAGAGTTCCAAGGGTCTCACTCACGTCCAAAAGGAAAAGAGGGAAACGAAGAAACTGCAGACACATGAAGCACACTGTGTCCTGCCGTCTCCCACTGACCACTGTCGTCTGTCGACGTCTGGGCTGGCTGTGGTCTTGCTTGGGCTGCCACAATGTACCCAGGTGACTCGGGCTCCTAAGGCTCCTCCGAGCCAGCGGAGGCGAGGACCAGCGGCGGCACGGGGAACACGCGTGTGGGGACGTGTTTCTCGCAGGAGAGCTCAGCACGTGCAGCAGAGAAGCTGCTGCAACTTGGTGACAGGAGTCGCTGACTTTAGGCCATGTCGTTTTGTGCTCTGAAGTGTGATCAAAACACAATGACCATATAAACTCCTTTTTGATTTTATTACCCTAAAAGACAGTTGAATCCCCCTTCCAACACCTCCTCACTTCCTACACCGCTTATCCGATGGTCTCGCCACTGTCCGAAGCAGCTCTGGAGTCCTTTCTCCTGAGTGTCTCTCATGGCGCTGCTGTGGCTGCTTTGATATCCTGAGCTGATTCAAAATGTTTCCCTGTCGCGGTCGAGCTGACTGTGGGGAAGAGCCGGAAGTACAGGGCGCCGGATCCCAGGAGGAGGGTGGATGAGGACACGGCGTCGTGCTGTTACAGGCCTTCCCTTCTGTTGGACGGCGCTCGGCAGCAGTGTTCTCTGGGTTTTGTTCACACCTCAGAAAGACACTCATGAGGGAGGACTCCAGAACTGCTTCAGAAAGCGGCAAGAACCGCGGGACAAGGCAGTTTGAAGCAAAGAGGAGCGTTGTGAAGGGGACTGATGACAATGTCTCTTACTGTGATAATCTTTTTAGGTTTACACATTCACCATATATTTTGTGCACCCCTCATTGAATCAATCTCTGAAGCACTCGGATTCCAGAATCCTCATTTCTCTCCCATCAAAGCTCTAAACATGTCATTGTCATTGGAAATGTTGGTGCTTTCAGGAACATTCATGGCTTCCAAACCAGAATGGGGAAATCCACAGAGATCTTTTTTCCTGAAGTAGACTGGGGCTCTTGCTGCTTCGGGGTGGAAGTGCCTGTCCCTAGCTGTGGTGCAAGCTTGAGTCAGACCAGAACCCACAGAACAGGTTCCCGGCCTTGGCACAGCTGCCTGTTTGCTTCTCCAGCCTTGTGCTGCAAGGAAAATAACAGCACAACGCCCAGAGTGCGGGAGCCGTGCTCTCCTCGCTGGACTCCGCGAGCACAGCACCCACACTGGCCCCGAGGAGCCAGAGACGCCCAGCGCCTCTGCTGCCGTCCGGGTCTGTGACCTCAGTCCTCCACGTCTCCCACCTGAAATCTTTGTGCCCAGAAGACAACGAGATCCGAGGTTTGTTTGTTAAAGAAAACACTACTGTTTTTGAAAACATGCGGGATTTGATGTGTTTATTAAAATCAACGCAGCGTAGCCAGTGGTAGAGCATCGGTCTGGCCTGCGGGAAGCCCTGGACCCACTCCCCAGGGCCACACAAGGAACAGGAAACAACAAAAACTCTCACAGAACAACGACCATAGATCCCCTGAGGCTTTGCACATCTCTATGAAAAGGAGAAAATAAAATTATAGAGTTGAGGCTGGGCAAGGTGGCCCTCCCCTGTAATCCCAATGCCTGGGAGGCTGAGGCAGGAGGATCAGTGTAAGCTGAGACCAGCCCAGACTACATAGTGAGTTCAAGGCCAGGCTAAACTACATAGAGAGACCCTGTCTCAAAAAACAAAACAGGGTGGGTGCACACCTGTAATCCCAGCACTTAGGAGGCTGAGGCAGGAGGATCGCTGCCCATTCAAGGCCAGCCTGGGCTACATAACAAGGCCCTGTTTCAAAAAAAAGTAACAAGAAAAAAATCAGAGTTGAGAGCTTAAAATTCTATTTAAACCCCTGGTCACTACATGTACTCAGTGAAGATCCTTCTAGAACTTGAGGGTCCTGAGCATCTCTCCCTCCATGGACGGCCTTTTTTATCTGGCCTCAGGTAAGTACTGGCAAACCACAAGGGAAGCTTCCTGTTCAGCTGCGTCAGTACCCAACTATTAAGAGGACTCAGCACTTCTTGCTGAGGGGCAGCGGGCACCAGGCGTGGGTGGGGCCTGCTGAAGGACAGTGGATGGGCTCCATCTTCGCGACCTTCCCGGGCTTGTGGTCCACCCATCATCATCACTGCCACCACTCAGGAGGAGGTGTAGGCTTTGCTCAACTTTTACATGAGTTCTGTGAAGCAGGTGCGTTCTTGCAAGGTCAGACAAGAAAATCCAGCAAACACAAGGCTTAGTGCTAGAGCGTTAAGAGTCAAGAACCTCAGGTTCCTCACAGCTCTCCAGTGCTGCCACTGCACCAGCAGCAACACTGTGTCTCTCTCCACAAAATTCATCAATTATCACAACATGTGCACATTAATCTAAGAAAACTCTTAGTTTCATACAAATAACTATTAGATTCTATTTCCTGGAAAGAATCTGAAGGGACCTAGGGTGGAAAATGATTCTTTTATCTTCCCCTTTGTCTTCCAATTTCTGAGAAAGGGTGCCCTTCTTTCTGGTCCATAAATATCCCTGGATTTTCTGTCTTCTCATGGGTATCAGGGCGACATCATACTGCTTAACTTGATGGGGTTTCTGCAGGATGAAAAGCTGCGTCACGCGGAGCTTAGCACACCCCTTGGATAAGCCTGGGACACAAGTCGGTATTGCACAAGCGTAACTGCTGCTTTAATTGGGTGGGTGCGGAGTACAGTTGGCTGTGTGACTCCTTTACCTGCCTGCTTCCCAAGCATCTCCCAAACAGCCCCGTCCTTCCTTCGTGACCGTGCCTGGGGCATCAGTGAGTGACTGCCGTGCAGAGTAGCGCAGGCTGTGCTGTGAATGGCAGCTTTGATCATCTCAGACCCGGTGCTGCAAGTCCAGGACCAAGGTGCCAGCTGACCCAGGTCCTGGAGAAGCTGCCTTCCTGGAGGGAGGGAGGGGAAGAGAGAGAGAGAGAGAGAGAGAGAGAGAGCAGAGCGCACGCACCTCTGCTGGCTCTGCCGGGGAGGCTGCTAACCCCAGCAGGAGGGGCCCCCTCATGGCCCAGCACCTCACATGGGGAGTCCGGTCCACACAGGTGCATCTGAGGCATGGAACACAGCCTGGCCCACTGCACCTGGGCTGTCGCCCATCTTCCCCTCCTTGACCATTTCGGCTGCCTTGGGACTGCCAGCCCTGGATTCCTGTCTGTCCCCATGCCAAACTGTAGCACGCTAAGACGCAAGGTTGCTCCTGTCACTAGTCCCATCCAGGGGCAATCCTCAGACTACAGCCCCATCCTTCCGCTGCCGCCCTGGGGAAGCCCTCGGTGTCCCGGCCACACGTGCAGTGCCGCTGCCTGAGAGTGACCGCATTTCCTGTTAAGGGGAGCCTGAAGGCGGCCAGGGCACACTCCTGCGGAGTCCGCCATGTGTGCTGGGGACAGGGAAGGGAGGGAAGGGAAGTCAGAGTCAGTGGAGGGCCACCTCGAATGCGGGGGGTGTTCGTGGAAGATGTGGCCCATGGATGGAGGGAAGGGCGGGCAGATGGACAGACAGACATACAGATGTTTATAGCAGATGTCTCAGAGCACATTAGACACGGTGTGGTGACCCTTGGTGTGGGTGACAGCACCAACATGCGTGACCTTCCCATGCCAGGCCATGTTGGGCCCAGGGCCCCAGTGAGACGTTCCCAGTTGCTTGTTATTTTTGTACCTACTGAGTTTCCCACATATTCCCTTACTGGTTTTCTCCAAATTAATAAAAAAAAAATATTTTGTCGTTTAATATTCCAAACATATTCTAAAGGACTTACTCCCTTTGAAGCTCTTCTTGATTGTCCAGAAAAGATCACCAATGAGTCATGGCTTTCTGTTCCTTTGAAAACTACATAAAGTAGTTATTCATGTTTTTGCTTTGATCTAAGAGCCATTTTTTTATGGATAATTGAAACTTTCCATCAGTTCTCAGCTAATGAAAATACAGCGTCTGATTTATTACAATGCATCTCTCTAGAATTTGTATTTATAGTATTGCTGAAGAGCGTAGATACAATCTAACCAGACAGCAGAAGGATCAGGTTTTCAGAACCTTGATCTGGGTCATTTTGTGACGTTGCAAACACTGACTATCTGCTCTCCAGCTGGGTCTAGGGGCTGCCTGACTTGGCATTAACCTGGTGACCCTTCAATGTACCAAGGACCAGGCAGCCAAGGTCATGGGCACACATTCCATTCTTGATTCACAGCTCTCCCTTGTGTTATTTTTTGCCATATTCGTGAGGTGTGTGTGTGTATGGTGTGGTATGTGTATGTGGTATTGGGGATTGAACCCTGGGCTTTCACACTGAGCTACAGCCCCAGTCCTTTTTTCTTTTTTATTTTGAGGTAGGATCTCACTAAATCACTAAATTGGCCAAACTAGGCTCAAATTTGGAATCCTCCTGCCTCAGCCTCCCAGAGAGTTGTACACCTGTCATGATGCCCAGGTCCATTCTCATTATTTAAAGCCACTTCTAAATTATGATTCAACGTCTTCTACTCTTTATTCTTTGAAGAAATACATAATCAACAAAACAAGAACTTGTGTGGTCATACTTTAAGTCGATCAACTGGTGAAACATTAAAGAAAAGATCCAGAAACAAAGGACAATGTGGTTGGTAGCGCTAGAGAAATAGAAAGGCCAGGTAATCTGGAAAATTAGCAATTGAATGACGATTTTGTGTGCACTGTTGGTGTGATTCCTGTGGTCACAGTACCCTACTCGCGTATTGTGAAACGCAGGAAGTCAGAGAGGAAGATGGCGTTTCTAAAACGCTGTTTTCTTTCCAGAAAGGAAGTGTCAAAGGTGCACTGTGCTCTCACTGGGGGCTGGGGGCGCCCTGTCCTGGCTGAGTGACTCCTCCTGAAATGACACCTCTCTTGAAAGCACTGATAGATCCCTAGGGCGCCAGAAGGATTGCTGTTCTTCGCGCACTTCAAGGCCACGATGTCCTGCTGCATAAGTTTTCCTGCCTTGGAATCTGCACCCCACTCCTGGTTCTGTGGTTGCCATTCTTTGGATCCCTTTGCATTAGCAAAGGATCCATCTCCCTGTATGCTATGGTCTGTCTTTTATTTTGTTTTTAATTATTTATACTTTGGGCTGTGGAGAAAAGGGCACCCTTGTACATTGTTGGAGGGGAATGTGCACCGGGACAGCCAATGTGGAAATCAGTAATGAGATTCCTCAAAACACTAAAACTAGAAATCCCAGCTGGGGGTGGTGGTGCACGCCTATAATCCCAGCACTCAGGAGGCTGAAGCAGGAGGATCACTGTGAGTTCCAGGCCGGCCTGGGCTACATAGTGAGTTTACTGCCAGTATGACCTACACAGAGAGTTCCTGTCTCAAAAACTAAAATCAGGGGGTTGGCGGGAAAGGGAGGCCTAGGAGGGTTTAGTAGGAATGTGAGGCCTAGGGATGGTGAGGCCGAAGGGTGCTCCTGTCCCAGCTTACGTGCGTCGGTGAGACAAGAAGCAGCGCGGTGTGCTGATTCTCTGCGGCGGCCATCTGTGGGACACTGAACCACAGGGACTGCAGCAGGGGGCTCTGGCGGGAAGGGTCAGGAGAGGAGGAGGAGGCGCACAGGTTGGGTCCCTGGAGGGGCGGAGCCTGTTTACAGAATGAGCAGAGGCGTGGCCAGGGCACCTCAGCTGTGGGCGTTTCAGGGCCGGGTCACGGGAGGGGGCGTGGCCTGGGTGCAGGAGGAGGAGGGGCCTAGCCACAGAGCACCAGGATTGGGTGCAGCAGGGAGGGGCGGAGCCTGTTTACAGAATGAGAGGCGTGGCCAGGGCACCTCAGCTGTAGGCATCTAGGGGCTGGGTCACGCGAGGGAAGGGGCGGTTAGAGCAGGGTTCCCCTGACTGTGGGAACTCCCACAGTCCCACACTCCCCTGACAGGAGCCAGAAAAGCTTCCTGTGCACCCCACCACAAAGACCAAGGTACCCAAAAGCCTTGCATTAAGAAAAAAAAACTAAAATCAAAACCAAAAAACTGTATTTGACCCAGCTATTCCCGTTTTAGGGACCTGAAGGAGTTAAAGACGTGGTAGTACAGGGAAACACAACGCTGTTCATGGTGGCACGACTCATAATTGCTAGCTCGTGGACGTGGCCTGCAGTGGATAAGGGAAATGCAGTATTTACACACGGCGGTGCCGGTAAAGAAGGATAAGCTTGAGTCGCTGGTAGGGAAACTGATGACCGTGAGATCATAACGCCAAGGGACGTACATCAGGGACCCGGGCTTAACTCTCAGCACCTGTGTTCTTCTTCAAAGTCTCTCACTGTTTCCCGACTTGGAGAGCCACTGTCAGCCCTCCCCCTCCCTTGCGCGTCCCTCTGTCACAAGTCGCCAGCCGTCCCCAGTCTCAGGTTCCCGATGAGCACCGGCCGGACCACAGCCGCCAGTGAGCTCGTAGGGCCCGCCCCAGCTCTTTCCACGGACCTGTTTATTTTCCTAGGAGATTAAGCTCTGTTCTGGCCATGCCACGCCTCTTCTCAGAAGCTCGGAGCGGCGCCCGTGGCTGGGGTCATTCTGTGCCATCCACCCTGGCCACCCTCTCGGGAGTCTCCGGCCCTGTTACGCGGGCCTTTCTGCCTTGTCCAAATACCGCTCACCCTCCAGGCCCAGCTGAAGGTGGAATTCCATCTCCCGCAGGCCTGGCGGCAGGAAGTACCTGCACTCAACCCGGAGGCGCGCTTCCTGGTGTCTTCCCCAGAGAGTTCCAGGCACCTGTGAGGGGTGCTGCACGCACGGTTCTTCCCCTGCGCTTTTGTATATCCAGGTCTCTCTCTTATACTGTGTATTTCCTTCCTTTCCTTGCAGGGCCTTGTTTGTTTAGTTATTTAATTCGTGATCTTTGAAAGCAGACCCATAAGTACTAAATGTAATCCATCTCCTCTATTACACTTTACCGAATGCATCTTGAATGCTAAAGAAACACCTTTCTTGTTTAACAATCAATACCAAACCCTTGAATGGGGCTGCAGGTGTTCTGCATGTCAGGCAGTCTACCCTCCTAAGTCCTTAGGACCGTCTCTGGGAAGGTCACATTATTCAGAGAGGGAAGCTGAGTCTCAGACTGGTGCTTGCCAAGGTCACATAGTTATCTGGCTCCGGAGCGCTTGTTTATGAGCTCCCTGCTCTTGTGCTTTTTACAATGTATAAATCCCGAGGGCTGAGGATTTAGCTCAGCAGCAAAGCGCCTGCCTGGCAAGCGCAAGGTGGTGAGTTCGATTCCTGGTACTGGAAGAAAATAAATAAATAAAACCAATGTATAAATCCCATACGATCATCATTTCTCAGCTCGGTCTGGTTGTGAGTTCAACTGGCTGAGAACCGATATCAAAAGAAATATTTTCCTTTCAATTGAGTTTGACATACGCAGATTATAAACTTTAGTATAAGTAACCTCTAAAAGACTAAATACTGTGACATAGCTGCAAAGCATCATCAACAGTTGGCCTGGAGAGGGGCTGGGGATTGAGCTCAGCGGCACAGCGCCTGCCTGGCAAGTGCAAGGTCGTGAGTTCGATTCCTGGTACCGGAAAAAAAAACAAAAACAACAACAACAAAAAAAAACAGTTGGCCTGTAGAAAGGACTAAAGATGTTGAGTGGTTGTTTTAGACTGTGTGGTACAATTTGATAAAGACGGCGTAGCTCACAATGCTTCTAAGTTAATAAGTACTGAAAGTGAATAATGTTTTACATCGTTACACTCGTGGTCTCTGAGAAGTGGGGTGGTCCCTTCGTCCCCACCCTTTTCTCCCAATGCCTGAATATTTGCAAATAACCCGTGGTTATATAAAATACTAAAACTGTTTTTCCTCATAAAAAAATCATTTTTTATAATAATGTTTCACAGACTTCATAATTTTACAACTGGATTAATTCCATCAAATTTTAAAAAACAAGTGATGTAAGCACAAACAGACAAGCAGAATGCAGCAGTTTGGGTCCACTATTTAAAAAGAAATTGAAACTGGGCATGGTGGCGCACGCCTATAATCCCAGCACTCGGGAAGCTGAGGCAGGAGGATTGTTGCAAGTTTGAGACCACCCTGGGCTACCAAGTGAGCTCAAAGCCAGCCTGAACTACATAGTGAGACCCTGTCTCAAAAAAGAAAGAGAAAGAAATGGCAGAAATGGCTCCGTGGGGTGGGGTGGGGTGGGGTGGGGTGGGTGACAGGAAACCTGTCTGGCTTCTCATCAGTTAGTCTGGTACCTACTGGTGGTAACTCCTGGATCCTACAATAGTAGGATTCCAGTCTTCCCTGACTTGAAAAAATTGGAAATGTGTAGCAAAAATAATGTATAGCAGCTAACATTCAGTTCTGAATAGTTATAGGGACCAGTGTACCGGTCTCATCACAACAGTTTGAATTCCACAGGAAAGAGGAAAAAAGAAAAGCAAGGGAGAAAAAGCTGGAATTTTAAATCTCCCAAAAGCAAGGGCTACACATGATACTGACAAGGAAAGAAAAAAGGTTAATGGTCCATCAGGGGTGCAAGTTACTCTGCTCACTAATATACAAATGTTGTCGAAAGAAGCTTCTGTCTGTTTGAAGAGCAGCCTTCTCACTGGTCATACACGTGGTGTGGACGTGGGGATCGTTTTCCTTTCCTGACGTAATTGTTGCCCCTGCTTTTCTCCGAAAGGGCTTAGGTCCCGTTTGTTACTCGGAAAGAGCACTAAGGTATTAGTTCACGCCCTCGAGCAGGAAAGTCTCTGCCCCACCTGTGCACTTTTGCAACACAGTTCCCAGGGTGCCTTGTGCTCGGTGTCTGGTGTGTGTTCCAGAGAGCGGAGCTCCGTGTAGATCTGGTATTCATTTTCCTCGTTTATAAATATAGGTGTTTGGTTTTTTTTAAACAACAGAGAGTAAATAATAGATCCGAAGCTTTTGGGAAACATACCAGCGTTTCTTAGGAGAGGCAACACCCTGATAATCTCTAGCTATAGGGAAAAGGAATGCGTCGAGTTACAGAAAGAAAGGATTTTGTGGGCTCGTCTTTTCAGATTAGTGCTATGGCAAGGGAGGCGAGAACCACCAAAGACAGAGGTTAGGTCTGTGCTCCCGTGAATGTGGGGAGCTAATCAGGAGCCTGTGATGTCTTAATGACGGCCCTGTAAAGTCCTAGCAAGTGCACTATAAAAGGTTCCTGGCTGTTTGCATCCAAATACATAGTAACATAATTTCTAGAATTTATGAAGGCCAGGTATGGTGGTGCATGCCTATAATCCCAGCACAAGGGAGGCTGAGGCAGGAGAATCCCTTCGAGTTTGAGGCCAGCCTGGGCTACAACGTGAGTTCAACGCCAGCCTGAACATAGTAAAAATTTGTCTGAGTCCTCATCAGTTAGTCTGGCATCTGCTGGTGTCAAATCCTGGCTCCTAGAAGTCAATAAAATTCCAGTCTTCCCAGACGTGCAGAAATTGGAAATGTGTAGCAAAAATAATCTATAGCATCTAACATCCATCTTACTCAAAAAGACAAAAAAAGAAAAACAAAACCTAAAACTTAGGAGCCCAGTCAGTAAGTCTCCAGATATAGGTATGCTGCCCGTTGTCGCTGCCTTACTAAGGTGGGTGTGTGGGAGATTGCTGTTGGTGGCCTCTGCCTGCCTGAAGCTGACCATGCCGAGCGCTTTACAGCCCGAGTAACTGGCAATGTCGTTAAAAAGCTAGGTTGAGCCAGTCTTCAGTTATTACTTGGCTGATTTTGTGTTTATTTTAGATCTTTGGTCCTGGAAATTTTGTCATTTTGTTTTATGAAACATTTATGAAGTGTGTAGAAAATCACTGTCGGCTGTGAGCCAAAATCATTCCCCTTCCCATAGATCCAAGGTAGTTTTTCATCTCACAAGAAGAAAGAAGACCCATTTACCTTTTCCTTAAGAATTGCAGGCTCCACTGACAGCCCCCGCCCACCGGGAAGGTACCGTCTGGCAAGTGTGAGGCGCAAGGGGCAGACGGAATTACTCTAACAACTGTCCCGAGGCCCGGGTGGGGATGCCGCATCTAACTTGGTTCTTCTCTGTAGCTTCCAAATTACAGCCTGCAAATTGAAAATTATACATACCTTTCACAGGTGAAACCCTAATTCTAGGCTCTTACCATTTTTTTCTCACAATCCCAGTAAATCACTCTGAAAGCAGGCCTGACGCTGGACTGCCCTCCACGGCCACCGCCATGTGAGGCTCCATGGACTCTGCCCCGACAGTGTCCTGCAGGCCAGCGCGCACCGGGGCGGCTCTTTGGATCATGGGCTTCTCCTTCCCACACTGTCAGAGCTGGGGACTCCGCGCTGGAGGGGCAGCAGCGGGCTTCCCTCCCCAACCCTGCCACACCCCAGGTGCCCCCTCGACCACCTTCCAGGGCCGGGACTGCGTCCACTAGGAGTCCCAGGCAGGCTTCTCTCGCACGTCTCTCCCGCTCTCTCCTCTTCCCTGCCACTGAGAAACTAAGGCGGGGTCCCTGGAGGTGCCGTTGCCCCCAGGGCTCTCGCACCCACAGCTTTGCCTGTGAGCCACCACCCCGGATTTGTGACCTTGTTGCACCTTCGCTGCTCTTCCCCGGCAGGGAAAGAAACCCCAGCGTCTCGTGCAGGGCTCCCGGTTTCGTGCTGACCGGTGCTGTGCCGTCAGCTAGATCTGTCTTCCGTTTGTTCATTCTGCTCCGCCTGAGCCCCTCTTTCGAGGAGCAGAGCTGAGTTTTGTGTGCTTGACACCACGCTGTCGTGGGCTCTCGGAGTACAGATCCAGCAAGGAACCAGGAGCAAACTGCGAGTAGAAGCCCAGAAGCCGCAGAGGCCAACTGCGTCCCTGGGTGCAGAGAGGCTCAGGAAGCCGGGCTCGGAGAGGCCGGACGCGCCATGTACCACCCACAGAGCGGCCCCGCGAAGGCTGGTGGGGTGGTCAGGGTCGGGGGCCCGGGGAGGGGATGACAGGGCTCCAGGCTGAGTGAAGGTGGGAGCAGCTCAGGAAGGCCCGGTGGGGACCCGTGTCCACAGCAGAGCTGGACAAACAGAGGGCGCAGTGTTGCCCCTTCCCCAGGCTGGTTGGGTGAGGCTCACCCCACGTGCAGGGACATCACCTCCCTGGGCCACAAACTCAAATGTCCCTCCCACCTCCTCCAGGCAGCCTGGCGAACCCCAGGACCTGGGCATGCCCTAGCTCAGCCACATGCACCAAAAACTAGGGGCGTGAGCAGTGTGTGTGTGTGTGTGTGTGTGTGTGTGTGTAAATGACCAGAAACAGGGAGATGGGGTGACTGGAAGATGCCAGCAGGTCAAGTGCAACTGTGGGGTCAGAGTCTGCAGTAAGGGTGTGAAGGGGGGCCCTTCTGGCAGGGTTGGGGGTGTGACCGATGACAGAGGCTGTGGGACTGGGACTGAGAACAGCACCAGGGAGCAGAGGTCGGGCGCACAGGCCACCCGGGGTGCACAGGGCCAGCGGGCAGACCTGAGCCATAGGCCTTCTCGCCACCTGGTGCCCCGCTGTCCTCATGGAGATGGGGCAGCTCTGGGACACGGGCGTCCAGTCTACCTCTGTCCTTCTGCATAACTCTAGGTTTTCCTGCAGACGCCGCTGGGGACTGCATGGTGGAATGAGTATTAAGCCTCATCAGGAAAGCCAGGACCACAATGGGTATTTCCTCACCACGAAGCAGGTCAGACCACGCTACTGCCATGCCCAAGAGTCTGTTACTTTTAGAACCAAGAGCCATGTTTTAGAAATGACGCCCCTTGGTACCTTTATTTCAATTTGTCATTTTTTTTAACCTTAAAACTATGCAAGGTGCTCGCTTCGGCAGCACATACCCTAAAATCGGAACGATGCAGAGATTAGCGTGGATGACACGTAGATGCGTGAGGCGTTCCGTAATTTGGCTCCAGCAAAAAGAGAAAAAGTTACGCATGCCTGGTGCTGGAAGTAGACCCAGACAGCTCTCAGACCCACCCCATTTCACAGTTGTGTTCCTCGCTTTACGTTGATGAGTTTGTTTTAGTAGCGCATCCCAAATTGTTAAAATCAGTAGGTCAGCCAGGCACAATTAAAGCGGGTACTTTAGAAGATTGTAAACACAGAATAAATTTCAGCCTCATGTAAATGAGGTGTGATTTCCATAATAAAGCCATTCTTGTCGCTGGTGCATAGCTTAAAGGCTGCAATTACAAAGCAAACAGATACTATGGCACAACGCTTCCTCAAAAAAATGGCAATTAGAGTCATTGAAATCATATTTTCCACTAAAAAAAAATAAAGAGGTGGGATGTATTCCCAGTGGAATCTACTAACTTCCTGAGGACTTTCTGGGTAATCTTACTACTAACAGCCACTTTCTGGTTTTTTCCTTTCTGCAAGTAATTTCTGCTACTAAAACCATTTCAAACTACTTCGTTTTTCACGTTAGTGACTCTTGTTAATTTAACTGTTTTAGTTAGGTGCTTTGATGGCTTTTTTTTTCCTCCCTATAGTAGAACTTCATCCTGACACGAGCCTGACTTAACGTAGTATTGTAAGTGAGTCCTTCTTCTTGGTTGTAGTAAAATGTTTGTAACATGAGATTTGAGTGTACAGTTCGGTATTATCAGGTACATTCACGATGTCACACAGCCGCCACCGTCAGAATCTCCCACACGTTCTCCTCAGAGCAAACGGAAACCCTAAATCCTGTAAATAATAACCTGCGGCTCTCCGTCTAGTCCGTGAGGGTAACCTCGGCCCGGCTCTTTGCTCCATACATCTGCATACTCTAAAATCCTTGTGTAAAGGAAATCACTTGCCCTGTTGTGTCCGGCTGACTGCACTTAACACATCATTTGCAAGGCTCCTGGCTGCTGGGGCACTGACCAGAATTTCGCTTCTGCTGAGCGCCCTGGTGGGCCAGCCACTGCGATGAGAGGGTGTGGTATGGCGGGCTTCCCGCGGCAGCGCCAGAGCTGAGTCCAAGCTCGGAGTGCGGCAGGGAGGCCAGAGGCGAGGCCCCCTCTGTGTCCTCCCGTGGAAAGAGGCCGGCCCCTTCTTCGGTGCTGACCCTGCGTGTCAACACCGCAGGATTTTGTTCGTCCACTCATCTGCTGAGGGTACTTGGCTTGGTCCTTTGGGCTGTTGGTGTAGCAGTGCTTGCTTCAGGCCCCGCGTCTAGATTTTAGGGTTCCTACCTAGCAGTGGGGTTCTGGGGTGACAAGGGAATTCTGCTTAACTCTGAGGCATGGCCAGTTTGCTGCTGCCAGCCCTCCTGCCCGACATGAAGTGTATCCCCCTGTGGGGCTTTCTTTATGGTTGGAAGATGACTTGGACTTTTTAAAACTGTTTTTCCACGTGTTTGGATTAGTGCATGTTGGTGGGGAGGATTCCTGGTTGCATTCTGGCAGATTCGCTCAGGCAGGAAGCACACTCTGCTCATTTCCTCCTCGACGCTCCTACCCCAGGTTCACAGGCTGGGGAGCTTCGCTGCACATGGTGTATTTTGATCACATTCACCCCCCATCCCCTCTGCTTCTCTTCCTCTCGTCTAACAATAGTGCTGGCACGGTTTGTATCTAGCTGCAAAGAGAGCCTCAGGTGCTCCTCAGTGAGGCTTTTGGCATCCCGGGCTTGCTGGTGGGAGGTGGGCCCGGACAGTGGGGTTGGGGAGCACGCAGACACTATTTCGTCCCCCTCCCACTCCTCCCTTCACCCTGTGCTTCCGGCTGCCCTGCGTGAACAGCCACGAACAGCCCTCCTCTGCCCGCCTCTGCCACAGCGCCCCGCCTCGGAGGCAGCTGACTCTGGTCTGAGACATGAGCCAGAATAAACTTCTCCTGCCTGCAGTTGTGGGTGTCATTGTTTTGTCCCAGCAATGAGGGAAGCAATAAGATCATCTCTCTCTGCTCTTGTCATGTTTGCCAGATGCCATATATGTGTTAGGGAGAATGTGGAATGTTTGTCTTTCTGAGTCGGGTTTATTGTACTCAATGTGATAACTCTGTATCCACCCATTTTTCTGCAAATGTAAAACATTCATTTTCATGGCACAGTAATACTCCATTGTGTGTTTGCACATTTTCTTTGTCCATTCATCTTTCAATGGGCACCTGAACTGGTTCCATATCTTTGCTATTGTGTATGGTACTACAATAAACGTGGGTGTGTAGGTGTCTCCATAGTGTGCTGTCTTTAATTCCTTCAAGTCTGTACCAAGCAGTAGTACAGGTGGGTCAAACAGTAGTTCTATTGTCACTGTCACCAGCCACATGAATGCCAGGTGTAGCCCCACAGGAAGTGACAGACCCTGAGTGGGTGTAGAAGGCCATGTGTACAAGGGGAGGGGTGATGTAATGGGAGATTTGGTCACATACAGGGGAGCTGACCAAACAGGGAAATAAATTAAGACTATTGAGTAAACATGGCAGCCCACACCTGTAATCCCAGCACTCTGGAGGCTGAGGCAGGAGGATCACAAGTTTGAGGTCAGCCTGAACAATGCAGCAACGTCACAAGACCTGTCTCAAAATAAAAATTAGGAAAGGTCTGGGAGTGTAACTCAGTTCAATTCTCAACAATGGGGAGAAAACAAAACAAAATATACAGAGACAGAGAAACAGATTTGTCACTGATAGAAGAAGTAGTTACAAAATACGGGAAGGAGGAAACTCGAATTAAGCCTATGGACTGAAATTGGAAATGCTGGTGCCAGAGCGTAACAGCCGTGGCCTTGAGTCTAGCTGCCCATGGAGTCCTTGTTCCCACTGGAAAGCTCTCGAGCCTGGCCTTTACTGTCTGCAATCCTATCAGCACCCTGGTCTTCTGAGTTCTGACCAGTGCTCCCTCCAGCACTGCTCACAGTGTTCTAGGGCTTCTTCTGCTGATCTCTCCAAACCTTCCCGAGTTCCTCCCCAAACCAGTTCCAAGGACTGCTAAACCACACAGGCAAGTATAGTCATAGCAACGACTACTTCTCTAGTACCTGTTTTTCTCTATTAATCACTTTCCTACCACCCACAACTTAACTGGAGTTTAATCTGGCTTGTGGTTCTGGAGATTCAGTCTGTGGTCAGCCAGCTCCAAGGCCGAAATACCACGGCAGAGGGCGCTGTGGGAGAAAACTGTTCACCTAATGGCAGCCAGGAAGCAGAGCAGGGGAAGAGTGTCGCAAAGGAACGGCCAGGGGACCATGTGTAGTACTAAGGTCACGTCTCCATGACCCGTGGACACACCCAGGAGCACGTTTCACTAATCTGCTGGGCATGTCTTAACCCAAGGAGGCAGACAAGTCAGGGTTAATGGTCACAAGGGTTGAGAGAGTCCAGGGCACACAGAACCGTGGGAGATTGAGCCCGCAGAGGCTTGTGAGGTATGCAGGGCGGGGTTATTGTAATGAGCAGGTGGAACCTGAGGATGGTGCTAATGTTTCAATGTGAATTTCTTGATGTTATGATACTGTGTGTACAGAAGAAAATATCTCTGTAGAAGATCCACAGCAAAGTGTTCAGAGGGTAATGTTATATAAATTGTCATTCAAACAGTAAAATCCCATCTGTGAAGTTATGGTAAAGTCCAGACATCAAAGAAAACTCACAAGCAGATAGGAATGGTCCTAGAGTCCCTTGGCCCTGAAGAAATCCGCTGTGAAAGTCACCGGGGGGTGAACTCTGCGCCCTTGCTCTTAACCTTCGTAATAAATTCTGGTATCTTCTCAGTCAATTTTTTTTAAAAGGGGAACACCTGTTTCCTGCCAGTCAAAGCGTTCTTTATGTACTTTCCAATTATAAATGCCAATCTGGGGAGCACGGCCGCCGGCGTATCTGCCTTGAAGGCAATGCAGATTTGCGTTGCTCGTGGTACTTCCTCAAGAGGCCAGCAGGTGGCAGGCGAGGAGAGGAACAGCTCTCCCCAGCCTGGGGCCAAGAGCGGACCCTTTAGGGGAGCAGAGAAGCCGGGCTCAGCGATGCGCCTTCCCTTCCCCTGCGTGAGAATAGGATTTCCAGCGTCGTCTCTCCCTGGGCGCTCAGACACGGAACACCTGTTACAAAAAAGCAGCAAAAGCAAGTGTGTGTGGGCGCGTCGCCGTGTGGTGTAAGGAAGCTCACAGTCTCTTTCCCTTTGTGATTTCCAGAAATCCCGCTGATTCTGTATCTCTTTGCCCTGATTTCGGTGACCTGGCTCTGGGGAGGTCTGCACGTGGCCTACAGACACTTCTGGATGCTGGTTCTCTTCGTCATCTTCAACAGCCTGCAGGTAAACCTCCGAGGCGCCCTCCTGACCGCGCGCGGCCGGTGAGCACGTGGCCGGTGAGCGCGAGGCGCAGCGCCCCGGGGCTGCCCAGCGAAGGGTCAGTGTGCGGGTGAATCCACACACGCTGTAGCATCCTTGGCCTGTGGGTAAATAAGGCAGGGGGGCTGCACCTTCCTTGGAAATACTCCCAGGATCCTACTCCACAGAGAGGGAACACACACCCTCTTGTCTGCACTTACACCCCAGTATCTGCACAAACACCCTCTCTCAGCAGCGTGGATGTGTAGACTTTGCAGAGGGGGACAGTGGCGGACCCAGGCACACACCCGGACCGGCCTCGGTGGCTGTCCCTACCTCATCGGCAGAGGGGCGAAACACAGCAACGCTCCATCACCCCGCCTCCATCACCCCGTCTGACGCCTTCCGTGGGTGTGAAAAAATTTCGCTTACTAGAAAAAACAAACAGACCTCGCCCAGGTCCGCAGTGCCGGCCTAAATGAGTTTTGTGAGCAGGGTTGGAGACCATAACTAAAGCTTACCTCCCTGCGGCAAAAAGGACCGCTGATTTTTTTTTAGTGCTCTTGTTGAGGGGGAAAAGTCACACCTGAAATGAACAAATGGGCCAACCGAACATGTTTTCCGTACTTTCCAAAGTGAACGGGGCTCGACTGGGCTAGAATCACTTCTTAAATTCACCCAAGCACCTCTGTGCGGTCCTCGTGGCCGCGCCATCCCGCCAAGAGTGTGGGCGCCGTGCGTACCATCGAGGGTGGAGCGGCTGCCGACACGTGAGGCAGGCGATTTTAGGTTTGCTCTTGAGCAGTCAGACCCTTTCGTGGAAACGTAGTTCACATGAGCTCATGCAGTGGAAGCCTAGCTCCGGCTTAGGATGAGAACAGTGGCTTTGAAGTCTGGGGTGGAGGGCATGCAGTTGACACTGCACACCCTCAGGGAATGCAGCCCAGCACCTGCTCCTGCCCCAGGGTGGGGGAGCCGCCTGCCCACTGCTGTCCAAGGGCCCGTGGCAGGTGACAGGTGCCAGCCTGTCGGAGCCCACGGCTCGGTCACCTTCGGACCACACAGCTGGTGGGACTGGGGTGAAGGTGCAGTTGTCGGCCCGCAGATGGGTTTTACCTGGCAGAGGTGGAACACAGAGGCACACGGGCACCTTCCGATTTTTCGGTATTTGCTGCTCGCTGTCAAAGTGGAGACTGTCAGATGCCAGCTCAGGTTCTGCCTTTCCTCAGTGGCTGCTCCCACGCAGCAGCCGAGAGCCCTGGGCGTGGAGCGCCTGGCCTCCGCGGAGACCCGGCGCCTCCCTGCTCGGCTCGCAGCGGTTCGGTTCCGAGGTGGGAATCCGGGAGCAGGAGCAGGTGCAGCCGGGCAGCCCCTGCAGAGATCCGTGTGGGCGAGGCTACGAGGGGTGGTTCGTCTTCTCTAGATGGAGCGCGAGGTTGGCCAGGGAAAGAAAGGCGTCGAAACTAGAGCGAAGGCCTAGACTCAGGGCAGGCTGGCTGGTCAGCTGCAGCTGTGGCCGACCGGGAGCTAGTGGAGTGGTGGGTGTGGAGTGTTTTATCCTGATTTTTAAAACTGTGTCAGTTTTTATCTTCTTGTGGGGAGCTGCTCTCACCTCCCCTTAGAGGGATGACAGGGGGCCTTGGGAGGGGACGTTGAAAAGAAGAGTGGCTGAAAAGCTCTGGAGATGTCGCTCAGTGTGAAGGTGCTGGTTTCAATCCCCAGCACCGACAGAGGGAGGAGGGCAGAACTCCCTCTGCCCCGTGCAGCGGGATGGAGGTCCTCGGGGGGGCCTCGTGAAGACCCCACGCCAGAGCTTCTGATCGGTCATCAGCATGGACCCCGGGAGTCTATGCTTCTAAAGAGTGTCCAGGGGGTGCTGACTCGGCAGGTTTAGGGCCTACTATGTGAGGAAAACAGAAGTGAAAGAAGATATGGTATTGATACACAGTGGAGTACTACTTTGCTGTAAAGAAGGATAAACCTGAGTCCTTTGCAGGAGAAAGGATGCGCCTGGAAACTTAATGTTAAGTGAAATAAACGAGACACACAAACTTAAACACCCACAGAAACCCAAAATACAAAGAAATTAATGAGCAAAATACAAGCTGGATAATAGGAAACGGGGAGCTTGAGTTTTTGCCAAAGGGAAGGGGGCCCAGAGATGTGGGGAGAGAGAAGAGAGGGTGGGGAGGGGGAGAGAAAAAGAACTAAGGTGTGTGCCGTCCATGACCACTTCCCGCAAGGAACGCGCTCGTTATGTACTGCAGACCTGGACTGATAGCAATAAGAACGTTTCTGCAATGTAAAAGCTGAGAATACTTCAAACCCGTGTTGACGGAGCCTACCGTAGTCTACGGGCGCCCTGGAAGCTGAGGGTGTTCAGAACCCCGGGACCTCGCGCTTTCCTGGTGCCCAGCGCTCAATGAATCGTCCCTAACGTTGGGCCTGCTGGAAAGGCTTGGAAATCCCGCTGCTCCGGGCTGTCCTGGGGTCACGGGATTGATCAAGCGCCTCTGCATTTCCATGGACCCTGGCTGTCCCGTGAGGACGTGATGGTGTCTGCCTCGTTTCGTTCTTGCTTCTGGCTCTGTGGTTTTGGGGCGCTGTATTCTTCCACACATGGGACCTCAGAGCGCCTTGCACTTGCCTGTTCCGTTCGGCGGGAGGCGACTCCTGCCTGGCCCTGTATGTGTGTGTGCCGGGTCACAGCCGCGACCGCCGGGAGAAGGGCGCGTCCTTGATCTCTCTCTCTCCTGCTGACTACCTGATGCTTTTTTTTTTTGGTTTTGGTTTTTTTCTCCGGTACCGGGAACCGAACTCACGACCTTGCGCTTGCCAGGCAGGCGCTTTTGCCGCTGAGCTAAATCCCCAGCCCCTACCTGATGCTCTCTAAGCAAGGCAACCTTGATCACTTGAAATGCTTTCAGGAACTTATCGGTCACGTCCTGAAAGATCGAAGCTGAGCTACCATACTTACAATGAATGCATTTGAGCATTTAAGAAAAGGTACGTGAGCTGGGCACGCCTGTAATCCCAGCACTCGGAAGGCTGACGCAGGAGAAGCATTGCAAGTTCGAGACCAGCCTGGGCTACAAAGTGAGCTCAAGGCCAGCCTGAGCTGCATAGGGAGACCCTGTCCCAAACAAAAAGAAAATGTACATGAAATAATATTTAAAGTATGATTAATGTAAGTATAAAAGAGAGCTTAGAGAAAATCACCATTTTAAATGTCTGCTGTTCTGGCTTGCATCTAGGATTCCCCAAAGCCTCATAGGTGGGGGCTTTTTCAGAGGCAGCTGGATCTAGAGTGTGTGCCCTGGGGTTGATTCATGGCCCCATGCCAGGCTCAAGGGCAGTAGGATTAAGGGTGTGAGTGCTGCCCCTCCCCCAATAGCCTGGATACAATAAAAGGGGCAGAAAGACACTGTAAAGGCCTCTTTGTTTTTGCTGTCTTCTGCCTCCAGGAAATGTTTCTCCTCTGCAATGCTCCTCTGCCATACTGCCCTGCCCTGGAGCCAGCCAGTTATGGGCTGAAATCCCCACAAACTGTGAGCTAAATAAACCTTTCCCCCTTGAACTTTGGGTGTCAGGTCTTTTTGTCTCAGCAATGAGAGAAAAGTAACTAAGACATCTACCATTATTTTTATTGCTTAATAATTTTCCTTCACATCTAAAGAGAAGCTCTTCCTCCAAAAAACTGGACTTTTCACTCAAATTCTTATTGGCTTATCCTTAATATTTAATTTTCTTTTTTATAAATTAAACTAGCAAAAGTGAGCAGAAATAGAGAAGGAAGGTAGAAAAATATTTTATAGTTGATGTTTTTCCTAATTTTTTTCCTACTTCTGTAGCCCCAGGGTACCATGTCAGCATGGCCACGATAATTTCCTCTGGCTACTTGCCTGTGATGCTCTTGCTGTGCAGTGAGCGAATCCTGGTGCTCCCTGTGCTTTCTTTCAAGTCAACACGGGCACTCTGAAACTTCAAAAGAGGAAGAGACAGCATCACACTTACTGGGCCACCAGGCCTAAGTCCCAGAGGCTCCAGAGCGCCATCTTGGATTTTGCTGACTGGGTTTCTGAGGGAACTAAACATGGCGGCTGCAGTAGACTCACCTTCCACCAGCTCCCAACCCCAGAGGGAAAACCTCCTTCTCCACACGAAACTCCTGTCAAGAACCAAACTGCCCTGCTGTGGCCACGTCCACCCAGGACCCAGGCACATGGTAAATGGTGCTCTGGCCAGGCCTGGGTCATGGAGAGATTCCAGTGGTGGGAAGAGTCCAGTTGATCTCATAAAAACCACACTGAAAGGAATCTATCACTAGGGAGGGTTCTCTTGCCAGCAGGGGACCTAGGCCAAAGTCACAGAGTCTACTGCACGTGCTTCCTCTGTCCGCTTCACTGACTCAGGTTTGACAAGGACAGGGACAGCCATCACCAAAACCCCTAGAAACCCCACTGGTTTCTTGACATACGTTTGTATGACTGTCACTATCTACACAATTTTTTATATTGTTCACCAAAATTCATAAGAGACTGTTTTTTAATTCCCTGTTCTAGTAGGATCTCACTGTGTCGTCCAGGCCAACCTTGAACTTGCTTTGTAGCCCAGGCTGCCTGGGAACTTAGGATCCTCCTGCCTCAGCCTCCTCTGTGCTGGTCCTACAGGCATGCACCACTCCAACCAGCTTGCATGTGTCAGCTTGAAGTGGATTCATGCTAATACTTATAAACCCTAAGATTCTGTAGTAGTTGAATCCAAGATGTATTTGGAGCCAGTGGATATCGGAGGAAGGGTAATTCACAGGCTGATACTCAACTGCTGGGCCCTGGTAGACCAACCATATCAATTATGAAAATACTCACATAGCCATTACCTACCCGTCATTGTCTCAGGCTTCTGGCCTTTTGAATCAGAAGTGTCGCCAGAGTTCTGGTAGCCGAAAGGGTAAGGCGAGGCCATCAGAGTCCCTGAAAGCCCGTCCTGGCACCGGCTTGGCTGTCCACACGAGGCCTGTATTTCTCTGTGTCGCTCTGTGTCTCGCCGGAACCAGGCAGGTGCACACTGCCAGCATTGATGTCGGGTCTTCTGCGTCCCCCAGTCTCAGTGTCTCAGGCGACAGTCTAGTTCCTTGTAGGAGCCCAGCATGAGGTCGTGGTGTGGGTGGTCAGCAGGGACAGGGACGGGGGCTGCCCCGTGGAGGGGCTGGGAAAGGTGTTTTGGAGAGGGTTTGTCCCCGCGCTCCTCTGGGGACCCACGAGCCGGCGGAGGGGGCTGGGACCAGGCACGTGTTGGTCGCAGGGGGCCCTCCGGTCCTGTGAGCCAGCCTCAGACGCAACACTCACGGCGCTGCCCGCAGGCACCTGCTCCCAGCCGTCCCCTGGGAATCACCCCGATTTTGGCAAAGGGGGTTACAACACGGAAGTTGCACCTGAAAATATAGTCTGTAACAAATCTAAGGATCAGCTGGGATTTTTGTTCCCAGCCCCATTTCTTAAACCGCCAAGTGTCTGGGAAATGGGAACAGTTTCTTCTACTTGGCTTTGGTTTTGTTATTACTACTCTGTGGGGACCACTGGAGCGCCTTGCGCGCATGACACGTCTCCCGCACACAGGAAAAGCCGCGTTCGCTGTCTCTCTCTGTCTCTGCCTCCTTCCTCTGTTCTCCCGTTTCAGCCCCTTCCTTGCCTTCTGCCCCTCTCGTTGAATTTCCCCTTCACAGCTAAAGCCTTTGTTACTGAAAGGTTTGCAAATGCGAGGAGCCCGACCCATAAGCAGGGAGCGCAGTTCGGGGCTGAGAGCGCAGAGGCAAGGCCACCCCCGCGCCCCTCCGCTGCGGGATTGCCCGCGGCGCCCAGCCCCGCGCAGGCGCCCCGGACTCTGTCCCATGAAATCCGGCGTCCTGGGGTTGTTAGACAGTCAGCTCGGAAGGCCGGCGGGCCAGGCTCCCCGGGCAGCGATTTCCCAGAGGGAGAGGCGGCCCCGGAGCCCAGCAGTGCGGGTCCAGGAGGGAGAGAGGAGTCTCGCCCGAAACTGGGAGTGAGCGTGTGGCAGCCGGGGAGGCTGCGCATCACCACCGATGCGTCCCGGAGCCGGGTGCAGAGATGCCCCGCGGTGCTGTGGTGAGACTGGGGGTCTGAGGGGCGCCGTGTGTCTGTGGCTTCCAAACGCCCCAGTCCCTGACTTCACAGATAGCACCCAGAGGCCGGCCGGCCACGCCGTCCCATGTGCAGTCGCACCAGGCTGGTGACGCAGGCGGGGCTGTGAGCAGCAGCTCCCCGCCGGCGCTGACGGTGACCCGCGTGTCCCCAGGGTGCTCGGCGGTGGGCCCGGCCAGGCCTGGTTCTGTCATCCAGAGCTCTGCGGCAGCGGGCTGCAGACTCTGCCCCGGATGCCTGGCCTTTCCTTCCAACACAAGCAGCTCCCCGCTGAGCCCTTGTCCGCGCAGCCTCCGTGTGCGGTCCCCGTCTGCGTGCGCGGCGCCTACCCACCCTCCTCGGGTGGAGGCGTCCCTGGCAGCCTGCAGCTTCGCTCTCTTCACGCCCGCGCCAGTCCGTCTCTTGGTTCGAGAGCTCTGCCTCCCTGCTTCCTGTCATCTTCTGTTAGGCTCTGTATTTATACCTCAGGCTTCTAAGAGAAACGGTGATACTGAGGTTTGAGTGTCTGCTATATTTCAGGTAACATTATGGTCGAGAGGTGCACCCATTTTCCTACAGATGACTCAGGTGTATCTTTCTTCGTGGCAGAATAGTACTCCGTGGTGTGTACATACCACACGTTCTTTTGAGGCCGGCCTGGGCTGCACAGTGAGTTGAAGGCTTGGACTACACAGTGAGACCCTGTCTCAAAAAAAGAAAAAAAGGGCAGTGGCAGCTTGGGGTACTGGCTGCGTCCATCCCTGAAGCAGGTGTCCCAAGCGAGCCATGAGGTGAGGAGGCTGGAACCGCAGCAGGCCCTGCCCCTGGCTTCCTTTGCCTCTCTGCTGTGTGTCCCCTGGGCTTCTGGGCAGCCCCTCATTGGCCAGCGTCCCGGCACCCTGTACCGGAAATTTACAGTTGGATTAGGGGTGCCTCCTCCATCCCTAGCACCCGCGAGCAGTGGAGAATCCTAAGTGCGTAGTGCAGGAAGACACTACTGGATCTGTGCAATGTTTTTGTTGGTTGAGTTTTTGAGACAAGTTCTCAGTAGGTAGCTCATGGAGGCTTGAACTCACTGTGGAGTCTAAGCTGGCCTTGAACTCATTCGCAGGGATCCTCCTGCCTCAGCCTCCCGAGTGCTGGGATGACAGGCATACACCAGCACGCCTGGCTATAGCATAATTTAGTTGCTACAACTTTCTTCGTGACCCGATCATCTACCAAAAGCAAGTTTTAGAAGAAATTGTTTTCTCAATCCTGAAATGTTTAAAGGAGATGGATAGACACATTAAGATTAAGTTTGCCCACAGTGTTTTTGGGGGAAGCCCTTAAATACTCTTCCCTTTCAGATCGTGGGAGATAACTGCCCACAAAGGACAGTTACAAAAACCAAGCCAGGTGTTTAGGGCTCTGTGAGGAATCTGCTGCCTCATTATTTCATTCTAGGAGTTCGGCTGCTTCTGGGTGTATGATAGAGTAACGACTCGGATAGACCCAGTGACACTGGAAACGCTGTCCTTTGAGGATTATTTTGTATGCCCTCCTGACCCTGCTGAGTAGCTGCAGAAGTCCTTAGCATGCAGTTGGGAGACATCACTTAACACCAACCCTGATTTAAAAGGAGATGTTGACTGTCTCGTAGAATTTATCAGCCACTGTACTGCGAGTGAAAACAGCCCATGGTAAAGCTAAGAAATCAGAAGTAAAACCAAGTTGAGCGCTTTCTGTACTGTGTTCATACTAGGTTCGTTCACAACAACTGATTATTCCTAATACACTGGCCTTTCCCGGAGTGTGTCAGAAATGTTCATGCCTGAAACAAATCTAAGAAGAGTCCTCCAGGCCTGGTGGTGCATGCCTGCAGTCCCAGCACTCTGAGGCTGAGGCAGGAGGACCGCTGAAAGTTGAGGCCAGCCTGCACTACATAGTGAGACCCTGTCTCAAAAAAGCAAAAGAAGAGTCACCACCCCAAGGGAGGGTCTTCTTACCCCGTTATGTCCCTACGAGATCTTTCTGAGAAAGTCAACTTTCTGGAACAGCCTCTTTGCTTTGATTCAACCTCATTTATTCTTATTTGAAAGCGTTCTTCCTAAAAAGCCAGTTAAGTAGGAAACACAGAAAAAATCTGCAGACGTTTTCCTTTTACTTGAAATTTCTCCATTTGCAAATTTGTACACTTCCAACTCAGTTTTTAATGTTTCAAGGAAGAATCCAGGGAAATAAATTTTATTTCAAATGCACCCTGGCCCGAGACGACACGTTTGAAATCTCTGGTCAGCACCCGTGGGCCGCGAGGCTGTGTGGAAACTGCGCTAGAATCCAGGGGCTGTCCTTCACGCGGTGCACAGTGAGCCGAAGCCGCCCCGGTTCGGGTTCCGGTTCCGCAAGAGGCCACCACGCTGACCCGCAAGTGCACGCGAGGTCTGCCCGCAGGAGCAGGGCTGCCAGCTTCCTGGCCTCGCCGTTTTCCGGGCCCGGCTTATCCCAGGGGTGTGCACGGTATGTGCGTGTGAGGAGCCGCAGGCGTTCGGGGCTGTCTTCTTTGGACACGGTGCGTATGGTTTGCTTTTTTAACGTCCCTAAATCATCTGCGTGAGATGTTTTATTAGGAAAAGCAGGGTCAGGGAAGCAGACGGTTGTCTGTTCCTAAACAAGCCACATCTCCAAGTCCTCGGGGTCAGCTGTCACCACACGGTGCTCTGGCCAGCTCGGAATGCGCCTGGGACGCGGCGGGGCACAGGGACCCAGCCCCAGTAACGGCGTGAGCGGTGAAGTCACGTGAGCCCGGGCCGTCACCTGCACGGAGCGTTCCGGGACAGGAGGACTGCACGCGTGTCCCTGTCAGCCGGCCACACTTTCAGGGGCAGTGACCACCACCGCAGCCTCCCATAGGAATCTGCAGGCGCACATCTGCTAAGAGTGACCTTGACCGGGTGCGACGCCGGAACCCGCATCTCTGCATGGGTGGAAGTGAGCGCACCTGGCTGGTGGACGTTAGGGTCCCACTGCTCAACTTTATGGAGACAAATGGTGCTCTGTGTGAGGCATCCAAACGGTTTGTGGACATCCCACTCGTTCTTTTTACAGTGTTTGTGACACACCTTCCCCGCCCTTCTTTTCTTTCACACTGAAACCCGAGACCCATTGGGTGGCAGGACGCTGCCGTGGCCATGGGAAGCGTGGGACAGGGACGGGCTGGGTGCCCGGCCGTGCTGGGCCCTGTGTCTCCAGGGCAACGCACTCCTTGGACTACAGGTTGGTAAAAGCCTACTGCCCAAATGCCACATGTGAGATGCGGGGACGTCAGAGCCCAGCACTAATTCTCCAGCCTGCAGGGAGTGTCGTTGTGGCCCTGTCCCCTCCCCGCAAGACCGGGATGAAGATGCGAACGCAAGGTCATCGAGGACGGAGGGGGGACAGCCGACACGATGCACCCTGGTTCATGGTGAGCAGCGTCCCCGGGACCCCACTTCAAGTTGTAGATGTGTGGAACCTCGGAGCCCATGGACCGTGGCAGCGTGGCCCGTTCCAGAATCCAGGCTGCCTGCCGTGGCGGGTGGCCGAGCCCCTTAGCCTCAGCTGTAGCCCCAGCAGTGGTTGTTGACTGTTAGAGACACTCAAAGGGGTATTTAGAAAAGTCAGTGGCAACTGCAGGAAAGATGTGCTCAGGGCTGCAGAGCTGTGGGCTGGGGTGGCTCTGACGGAGAGGGGAGTGTCCCCGAGTTCTGCAGTAGAAGGAAGGAGCCAGGCGTGGTGGTGCACATCTGTGACCCCCACACTCAGGAGGCTGAGGCAGGAAGTTCACTGAGAGCTCTAGGCCAGCCTGGACCACATGAGGAGATCTTGCCTCGAAAGACAAGACAATGAAGAAGGAATGCCTTGTGAAGACCCTGGCCAGCGCAGCACTGCGTCCACCTCCTGCGTTCCCTCGGAGGTGGGGCTTAGGGTTGGCTGCGCAGGCCTGCCTGGAAGGTGGAGCCCCTATATCCTGGTGGAAGCTCTGCACCCGCCCAAACCTGACTCTGAGGAGGCGCAAAGTGCAGTGCAGGACGAACGTACATGGATCACACAGAAATGCACGCTGCAGCCTTGAAATCCAGACTCGGAGATTCTAAATCTCCCCGCGCTTCACGGCCACAGCACCTCAGACAGAGCCCGGAACCTGCGGGCCTGGATTCCCGGGACGACGCTCATGCAATGCGCTGCGCAAATGGGCACTGGGGTGAGAGGACCGGATCGCACCCCTCCGCCCGGGAGGAGGAGCCCTGGCAGCCCCTGTGGAAACCCCGGGCGTCCCCGTGGGTCTCTGCAGCTGGAGCAGGTCGCCTTCCTCCCTTGCACGTCTGTTTTCTGTGGTGTCACGCTGCCGTTTTACAGTCCACTGGTGGCTCCGTGGGGCGCCGAGACGGTGACTCCGGGTGTCGCTGTGACGGCCAGCGCCCCGCACACCAGGCCTGGCGCTGGCCGTGAGCCTCGCCCACGCTGGTGCAGCCGCACTCTGCTGTGCGGTCCGGCGACACCACCAGCGGCGTGCAGCGGGCACTGGCGTTGCTCCCGAAGGCTGCCGAGCTCTCCGGCTTGGCAAGGCTGGGAGAAGGAGGAGCCCTTGCCTCTCCCGCTGCGGACTGCGGCGGGCTGGGCCGGGTGCACAGCCGCTGAGGACGAGGACCCAGCTGCGCAGCTGCAGCGGGGCGGCCGGGAAGGACAGGAAAGGAAAGCACCGCAAAGGAAAGCACCACGGGCCTCTTCCTGTGCCCTCCGGCTTTTCAACGCCTGCAGCGGCTGCCGGGGCCCTGTCTCCTCGGGGCCAGGGCTCCAGGCTCCGGCGGGGCAGCGGGTCGGCCCTCTGCTCTGCTTGCTTTCCAGGCTTTTGGACCGAGGGCAGTGGGTCCGGTCGTGGGCGCTCAGCCCGCCCCCGGGCAACCTGAGCGGGGGGAGCGGAGACCGTGCAGCCTCGTCCTGCGCACAGCCGCCGGAGCGCACCCTGAGCTCTCCTAGGGCTCACGCCAGGGGTGGCCGGGACACCGGCGAGTGTGTCCTGTCTACAGGGACAGCAGCTGTCGGCTCTCGACAGGGCCCCGTCCAGCTGGCCAGATGAAAGGAACTTACCTTAGAAGTTACATTATGTCAAGCGTGGCACACGCCTGTCATGCCAGCACTCAGGAGGATCGGCACCAGTTCAAGGCCCGCCTGAACTACATAGCAAGACCCTGTCCAAAAAAAAGATTTTTTTTAAAGAGCTTTTCTGCTTTGTCTTTTACAGATTTCCTACACCAAATTGGTTTGCATCAGGGTTGTTTTTAAGGTTCTTTTTTGTCTTTTGGAGACAGAATTTCACCACGCACTTCAGGCTGGCCTTAAACTCACTTTGTAGCCAAGGCTGGCGTCGAACTCACAGCGATCCTGCCGCAGCCTCCCGAGTGCTGCGATTACAGGAGTGAGCCACCACGCCCGGCAGTTTTTAGGGTTCTTGAGCCCCTCTGCTGAACAGGGCTGAAAGGATTCCCAGCTCCTGGTGGCCCCGGGCTGACCCCTCCCTGCAGTGACCTCCAGTCCCCGGCTGTTCTGGGGTGGGAGGGAGGACAGGTGGACGCTCAGGCCTGTTCCTGGCCGGGGCCCTCCCTGGCGGGGACCGAAGCCCAAGCAGGTGCCACCCTGCCTTCTTCACATGGGACAGGGATGCCCTGGGGCCGGCGGCCCACTGCTGGGCTGGGCTGGGTGGTGCGTGGGTTCTGTGCAGACGGGACGGCGGTGCCGCAGGAACAGAAGGGGGTGGAGGGGGGCTACCCGAGGACGTCGACCCTGGTCCCCAGCTTCCAGCCAGGAGCAGCCTTGAAGATAGAAGTGGAGGCGAGGACCAGGGAGCCTCCCGGGACAGGGCCGCCGTCTCGTTACCGGACACAGTCACCGGACACAGCCGGGCCCGGGGCGGGGCAGGGGCCACAGGGCTTGGGACAGAGAGCATCTGCGTGTCTGGTCTTCCCGCCTCGTTCCTTCCTCCTTCCCTTTCTCCTCCTCTGCCTCTCCTTCTGTCGTTTATTCTTCCCCTCTCTGTCTGCAGTGGACTTGTTTCCCCCAGAGAGGAAGGATATTAACGAAAACTCCTGTTTATTTACTGGCGGGGACTGTGAGGCGTTCCTGAGAGGCGTCTGCGTCTGGAAGGAGTTGAGCAACCCCAAGGCCTGTGCACGCGGCAGCTGGTTCACACGCACTCGCTGATATTTCTTTATTTTCCGTGAAATGTCAAGTGGTGTTTTTTGGCCTCTGTAAAAGTCAGTAGGCTTGCAAGACAAAACTGGACTGGGCCCATGAACTGGTTGGGGAACTTCAGGGGTGTCTTATTCACCAGGAGAGTCAAACCTAAAAGTGAGCAGGGCGCAGTGAGCAGGGCACGACGGCCGTGGCGTTCGCCATGCCGCTCCTTCCCCTCCTGCTGGGGCTTGGTGAAAATCCACACGTGCCGCCAGTGTGGCAGGTGGAGCCGCGGCGGCTGCCCCGGGTCCCTGGTTTGCAGGGAGCGGCAGCTCCCTCCTACACCTCCTCCTCAGCCCGGCGCAGCGGTGCAAGCAGGGAGCTTTTGCAAGCTTCCCCCAGTGGCATCCGCAGGACCCGGCCCCGCGTCACACCTGAGGCAGGGCCCGGCACACAGGTGCGTGGAGAACACAGGTTGCTCGGGTTATCTCCAGGGACCGCTGCTAGTGATGAACTCGTGTGCACCTGCCGTGGTGCACAGCAGCCTGGTGCCTCTTTCTGGAAAGGGGAGTTGGGGATGGGGAAAGGCCTCCTTACGGGCGCAGCTGTCAGTTTGTGCTGAGTTGCCTCTTCTGACAGGGACACATGGGCAGAGTGGCCCGGCAGAATGTGAGCCTGGAAGTGATCGCTGTCACTGGCGGAACACAGGGCAGTGACATTTTAAAAACAGCGTATGCTGCCGGGTGCGCTGCTGCACGCCTGTCCTTCCAGCGCTTGGGAGGCTGAGGCAGGACCCTGTCTCAGAAAAACAAACAAGGCCTGGGGATTTAGTTCAGCGGTACAGCGCCTGCCTGGCAAGCGCAAGGTCGTGAGTTCGATTCCCAGTACCAGAAAAAAACCACAACCAAAAAAAAAAGAAAAACAAACAAAAACCAAAGATGCAAAAGTCGATTGTTGGTCGTTCCGCACCTGGTAGCCTGTGTCTTTTCCCCTCTGCCGGGAGACTGACATTCTAAAGAGGGACGCAGACCTCCGGACCCGGGGCAGGATGTGGAAACAGCAGGACAAGCTCTCTCTCGTGTCCTGGGTTCAAACTTCTGAGTTGTTCTGGCTGACGGACTAGTCATTCAACATCTCTGGCTGTCTCCACATCTGCAGATGAGAACGATCACAGCTGTCTCAGCAGCCACTCGCAGGGGACCTGGGACAGGTCTATTATTAGACCTCACTATTGTTCTTGTCTTGGTCTACTTAGTCAGGCCCTATCACCTAGTCTAGTACCAATTTTTTTTTTTTTTTTTTTTATTATTAGACCTCACTATTGTTCTTGTCTTGGTCTACTTAGTCAGGCCCTATCACCTAGTCTAGTACCAATTTTTTTTTTTTTTTTTTTTGGCTTTTTTGAGACAGGCCCTCACTGTGTAGCCCAGGCTGACCTCAAACTCATGGCGATCCTCCTGCTTCAGCCTCAGGAGTGCTGGGATGACAGGTGTGCACCACCACACCCAGTTCTGCTTTTCTTTTTTCTTTTTTTCAAATTAATCTCAAGGAAGGCCAGAGGCAGTGCCCTGCTTCAGAACTTAAGCAAATATAAATGTGAACATCGATGTCTCTGCGTTGAGTTTTCTTTTTTGGGTTTTGGTGTTGGTCTTTGTTTTGTCTCGTTTTGTTTTTCTGAGACAGGCGAGCTGAATCTGAACTGTGCCTCACGGTTCCAGGGTGAATTACCTGACCCAGGAGAAGGCGCCCAGGAGCCGGAAGGCCCAGAAGGGAATTAAGCGACTGGACTCCCGCTCAGTCACAGTGTGAAGTTGGAACTGGGACAGACAGGCCCGTGTGTGAGGTCCACACACAGCACAGACTCAGCCCTGCGCATGGGGCGGTGCAGAGTGCGCAGCCGGGGACCAGGCACACACACAGCACTCAGTAAAGGGCCACTGCATTGTTGTCTTGGTTACTTTTCTCTTGTTGCTGAGACCAAAATACCTAAAGCCCAAAATTAAGGAAGGAAAGGTTTATTTAGCTCCCAGTGTGTGGAGGTTTCAGTCCATACTGGGCTGGCTCCAAGGCAGAGTGGCACATGGCAGGGGACAACAGTTCATGGCAGCGGAAGACAGCAAAAAGCAGCAAGAGCACAAGGGAGGAGCAGTGGCAAGCAGCCTCTCTCCCTCCCTTACATTGTATGCAAACTACCCGCCCCAGGGCTGGTGTAGCACTCACGCCCATAATCCCAGCATTGGATCATGGATCAATCACAAATCCTAAAAGCCTGCCCCATGACTGCCTGAGGCTTTGGGGGGACATGCAGACACAAACCGTAACAGTTGTTTAGAAGGAGATAAAGTACATGGTCTAAATTTTCCAAAGTTCAAGTGAATAGCTGCTATTATTACTGTTGTTGTTGCTGCTATTGTTTAGATTTTGAAACAGTCTCACTATGTAGCCCAGGCTGGCCTTGAACTTGTGAGGGTCCTCCTGCCTCAGTCTCCTCAGTGTGCCACCATGCCTGGAGGCTGAACATGCTTTGTGGTAGAGCTTTTAGTGGTGATTGGATCAGCAAATCATGGAAACATATACTGCAAGGAACACTGGCTGGAGTGAACAAATAGCAATCGTGCGCCCGCAGGATACACAAAGCTGTCAGTCTATTCCGTCTCCCTTGGGCCGTGCTACCTTGCTCACTTGTAATCCTGGTGCGCTCTCAAGCAGTGTTTCCCAGCCTCTCTGGTCCAATTCAGCATCCCACGCAGCGCTTCCTGAGTGGCTTACAGTAAGCTCCTGGGCACCAGGCTCAGGTTCTGCGATGCCTTGCTTGGTAGAGTGGCCTGTGCCCAGGGCCGCTCCCTGACTGTGCCCTGCAGATCTGTGCTCCCCGGAAGGCCGAATTGCGGGGCTAGTGCAGGGTTGCGTGAAGCCCTGTGGAGTGAAAGCTCTTGTTTCAGGTTTCCAAGCCTCTGCTGCCTCCCTGGCCTGGGTTTAGGAAGTCGCTGGGCTGCAGTGACTCACGCGTTCCGCGCCCGCCGACCCCAAGCCGACATTCCCAGATCCTTACACGCTTCGTGAGTTTCTGTCACACACGTATTTAATTATCTGGAGAGGACCTCAGCGGTGTCCCTCAGAGCAGCTGGGAGGAGGAGGAGGAGAGGTTGGCGCTGCAAGTCCCAGGGAAGCGAGCTGGCGCCGCATGGGCACTCACCGCTGTCCTGCACCTGGACGCCCGGTCCCTTGTCCCTTCCGGGTGCAGAGTCGGTCACGGAGCCGGTGTTTGCTGGCTGTGGCTGAGGAGTTGCTGCGCTCTTGTGATTTTTCTCGTGGAAAAATTCCAAGCTGTGACCTCATCTGTGTCAGCGCTGAGCGGGGGTCGGATTTGCTGGGACTTGGCTGTCACTTCTGGACGACCGCTTCTGAACGGGTGTGGCCAAGAAGAGCAGGAAGAACTCATCCTCCACAGATGAGCTCTGTTTTTTGAGAGAGAGGCTGGCTGTACAGTCCAGGCTGGTTTTGAAGTCACTGTGTGTAGCTCAGGGTGGCCTCAAACCTAAGAGAATCCTCCTGCCTCAGCCTCCTGGGTGCTGGGTTTGCAGGTGTCCACCCCCACGCCCAGACTAAATAATTTTAGAGATCTGAGTTATTCCAAAAGAGACCACTCAGAGATTTTTATCTCTTAGGAAAACATCCTCTCAGCTGGCTACACAGTCCATGGAGTTGCATAGTGACAAAGCAAAAGCAAAAGCTTAATGACAGCTTGAATCTGGAGGAGGAGATTGGGGAACAGATTTCATAGGGACACCAGGACCCGCCCTGAAGCCATTTTAATTCTTTTCTATTTTCATAATACAAATTTGGGATGCTTTCAAAATCAGCAGGCCATCCTGCTCTTGGCAGGCCACAGCGGCGCAGCCCACGAGGAGTCCCTGAGTAGAGCCCCCGCCCGTGGATGTGCTGCGTGCGTGCCTGCCAGGTCCCGGACTGCGTGAGCCCCTGGGGAATCACCACACGGTGCTGTGCAAGGCCACACACTCTTTAGGGTTAGTTTTATTTTATTTTATTTTTTGTCTTTTTGAGACAGGGTCTCGCTGTGCAGTTCAGGCCTGCTGTGAGCTCACTTTGTAGCCCAGGCTGGTCTCCAATTTGCAAAGATCCTCCTGCCTCAGCCTCCCGAGTGCTGGGATTACAGGCATGTGCCACCACAGCCGGCTTCCTCTTAGGGTTAGAAGTGTGCAAGCCAGCAGGTTCACGTGGGGCTTTTCGAGTAGTCATGGGAACCACAGGGCTTGCTGACGCAAACACCTGAGATTTCCTTACATTAAACGCCGGGCGTAAAGCACCATGCTTGGGCCGTGGTGTCACTGAGTCTGATCCTGGAAGCCAGACTGCTCCCCACTAGGCCCTGGGGAAGATGTGGATTCTTCTCCCGGTTCTGGTGGGGTGGGAGATTCGGGAAATGCAGTAACTTGAGTTGAGCCAGGGCGCCTCGGGGCTTTTGGGAGTGCTTTGGGCCCATGTCTGCGCTCTTCGGTGAGTTTTCTCCTAATGGAGCCAGGAGGCGCTGGGCTGTGGGTGTCACCAGCCGGTGGGAGCAGCAGGCTGGCTCAGCCCTGGGCTCCGGGAAGTGGGTCAGCCGGTCCGGCCTCTTTCGCAGCCCCTGTGAAATGGTGAAGACAGCAGCCAATCTGCACAGCTGCTGCGAACGTGAAAGCTGTGTGTTTACACCCAAAATGCCACGCATGGGAAAACAAATAAAATAAAACACTGCCAGAGTGCAGAGGAGCAGCAACACCGAGGTCAGGGAGAATACTCTGGGGGCCTCGCGTCTCATTTCCGGCAGTCGCATGCAACTTCCTTTGTAAGTAAAAGTAATAAAGCAGGAAGCATTTGAAGGAAGACAGTGTGAACATGACAGACTGGGGGGGGTGGATATTACAGTCAAAGATGTTAGGTGAAAAATTAAAGTTTAGGGGCCCTGAACAGTATCTTCTCTAAAAATACTTTGCTGAGCTCCAGAATTCTAGTTTAAATGTTTCTAAAAGTGTATGTAGATCCCTTATAAAAGGTGAAGCAAGGTGGAGTGTGATGGCACATGCCTATAACCCCAGCACTCAGGAGGCTGAGGCAGGAGGATTGCTGCGAATTTGAGGCCAGCCTGGGCTACACAGTGAGCTCAAGGCCAGCCTGAACTGTAGAGCCAGACCTTGTCTCAAAAAGATAAAAAACAATTTGTTTTTCACCATTCAGAAAGCTGTGAAGCTGGGCGTGGTGGCGCATGCCTGTAATCCCAGCACTTGGGAGGCTGAGGCAGGAGGACCATTGTGAGTTCGAGGCCAGCCTGTACTACACAGTGAGCTCAAGGCCAGCCTGAACTGCGTAGTGAGACTGTCTCAAAAAGAAAAAAAAAAAAATCCACACACACATACAACCAGAAAGCTGTGAAATCCAAGAGGTCTAGAAATAATCCACATGCACTGTTTAAATGTTTTTCCATGAAAAGCTTCTGTACAGCAAGAGAAACAATCTAAAGAAAGAGACAACTTAGAGAATGAGAGAAAATAATTGCAAATTGTGTATCTGACAAGGGGTTAATGCTTAAAATACTTAAAAACTCAACCCAATGCAAATAATTTTTAAAGAAAACACACAGACACAGATACCCAATTGCAGAAACAGACAAAAAGCCTGTGTAGACATTTCTCAAAAGAACACATGCAGATGGCTGTCAGATATGTGAACACAATGCTTCTCCTCACCAGGGAAACAGGTCAGCACCACAGTGCCATCATTCACCCCGGAGAGCATGGCTGGGATCAGAAGGACAAACAATAACAAGTGCTGGAGAAGGTGCAGGGAGAGGCAGTGCTTGCACGCTCTAAGCAGGGATGGGAAGTTGTGTAGCCGTCGTGGAAGCCGTGAGGATATTTCTCAAGAGAACTAGCACATGACCCACAAATGCCTGCACTGAATACACAGCTAAAAGGAATGAACTCAGCCTGTGAAAGCGACATCTACATGCCCACATTTATAGTGATTCACAGTAGTCAGAAACCGGCAAGGAGCTGCATCTGTGCTACCAATGAATAGATGAAAAACCCCAGCGAGATAGAGGAACCTATTTCAAAAGAGCGATCCTGCAGCATGGTAAAATAGTGCTCTCTTCCCTAAGCAGTGTAATGCTGCCGTCTTTAGTTAGAAATCACAACAAGCCGGACAGGAAAGGGCAGACACCGCAAGATTCCACTTCGTTAAGGTGCCCAGCGTGGTCCACTCTGCGGGGACAGAAAGAGTGGCAGGGGCTGGGGCTGGGGGAAGGGTGCCACTGTGCAGTGCTTGGAAAACGTCACGTTCCAAGGGAACGGCTTCTGAGACGCGGTCTGCCGGCCGCAGCGGTGCCCGCGATTTCATGCTCCTGAGCCGCGCACACTGATCAGGGCGGCCGCGTGTTGTGTGCGCTTTCATTTCACTCCAATGAAAAGCGCTGGGGAAAACAGGAGCGAGGCTCCTTGATGCCTTCCTACTCCTCGGCTGCTCTCTAAGCATAGGAGGTTGCTACCTCGCGTATTTGTGGCACAGGGTGTGTTCCCGTGTGTTCCTCTGTCAGGATCCGTTTCCGTTCTGGGTTTAGTTCTCACAACAGCCATCAAGGACAGCGATGGCGAACCTTTTACAGACCAAGTGCCCAAACTGCAACCCAAACCCATCACTGTTTATAATATGCCAACACTGCACTGCAGTTAAACCCGAGCACTGAGATCTTAGTTCAGAGGGTGGGGGGAACAGCTCATACCCGAACAACTTTCATCTTAAAGACAAACGACACGCGTGCCATAGGTTCGCCACCGTGGGTGTGGCTCGTTAACGAGACCGCTGCCTGCGAAGCTGCGATTCCTGAGCTGGGTCTCGGCCCAGACCCTCTGCCTGGCTCCAGACGCCTCTGTCCAGGTGCTCCTTGGACGTTAGCTACAGGGCACCTAGACTACAGCACGCAGTACTCGCCTGGTCTGTCCCGAGTCACCTCTCTCGGCCTCGTGTCCGCGCCTCACACGTGGCCCGAGTGTGTCCGTATCCACCGGATGCCCTGGCGCTCCGTGACCCTCTGCCTTGCTGGACCCCGCGCTGCATCTTGCTGTGATCACCTTTCCCCTCCACCCCTCCTCCTCACTCCTCCCCCTCCCTCTCCCCCTCCCTCTCCCCCTCCCCCTTGTACTCGTCCCCCTCCCTCTCCCCCTCCGTCTCCCCCCTCCTTCTGCCACAGCCTCACAGCCTCCCTCCCTGCGTGACCTCCCGTTGTGTCTCACGTCCTCTCCCGAGGTCTCTCCGGCCCCCAGCGCCTCCCTGGTTCCAGCCACGCAGAGCCATCCTTTGCTCTCGGAAACAGCCCAAGTGTGTGGAAGTGCGGGGTGGTTCTCCGCTGAGGTGCGTCTGCGCTCTCGGCATCGTGCGGCCAGGTGTTGTCCCCTTGCGGCCCCAGCTCGGAATACGTGGTCCCCGCTGACCTAGAGGTCATGATGCCGCCCAGGGCTGGCTTCAGTCTGCTGTGAGCTGAGATCGAGGCGGCCTGTTCCGGGCGCCCTCAGAGAAGAATGATTTAGCATGTTTGGACGTCGCACTGATGGGTCAGAAATCCCTTCCAAGTTCATTTCCTGTTTTATAAACAAATCTGGTTGACATTTGTTCTCAAGAGGTGCCTCATCTTCTCTGACGCAGGATCCTGACTCGTGGGGCAAGGAGAGCAAAAGTCATGCCTGAGGGTCTGTTTAAAACCTCCTCCGGCTACAGCTCTGCTGCCCAGGTCATCCCGGCTCTGCAGAGCAGCAAGAGCCCTTCCCTGCCTGGCTTCTAGGGTGCTTGTCCCTCCTGTACACCCCACTATTTTCACGATGAGTGGGGCACAGTATGGTTTGTTTTCTCTCCAGTATATTTTAGAGGCTGCCTTTATCTCTGGGAACATCATAGATTAGAATTTGCTCTTTAGCAGGCTCCAAAACAACTCGATTTTGACAATTCTCCAGAAAGCCGACTCATGATTCGAATATGACGTCTGCATTTACGGCCAGAGGCGGGCATGGCTGAGGAAACAGACCTGCTGTCCACAGAAACCAGATTTGTAGGCTTAACCCCCTTTGTAGTAAAGCCCAAGAGGAGACGGAATAGACGCTCTACAACTATGCTGTGTTTTTAAACTATTTTTTAAAGATCAGACTCTAATTCTAGACAGACTCTACCATTCCACGGTACATCTTGCTCTTGCAGATGCAGAAACTTGAAGCCTACCAGAGGTTAAGCCTAGAATCCAGGTGTCCCGGGTGGACGGCTGTGTGCTATTCCCAACCCTGCTGCCTCCGGACTTGTGCAAGGGGCTGGGGTCAGAAGCCGGAACTAGAGAGGGTCTCCATTCTTCAGCATTGGTACAGTGAGTGTGGAAACCCATGCTGAAAGGAAGGCCTCCGTTAAGGTCAAATCATCCGATAAAGCTCTTTTCACTTTGCGGCAGAGCGGGCCTTGTGTATCTCTAAATTTAAGAAACAGAATAGAACATCAGGAAGATGACAAATAAAGACCCTGGCAGATTCCTGGTTCTCAGGGGCCTATCTGATCACCATCTGTCACCGGTGTCCTGAGTGGTTCTGTTCTTTCCAGAACAACATGTTGAACTGGGGTCATTGTGACGGTAGTTAGGCAGCTGTTTGGAATTTCTAATAAATTTGAATTTTGTGGTTCCCTTCCTGAGGCGTACACATACAAATCACAGTTTAGGTTCCTTCTGAAAAGAACCGTGTTGTTTCTGAGTGCGCAGCGGATCCAAACAGGAGCGGAGGGCGCGCAGCCTCCCGGGCACAGGCTGTACTGAAGCATCGCACACGTGTTGTACCCCTCTGACTCGGCTTGCTGTGCTCAAGGGTCACTAGACGAGTGAGACCCAGCGTGAAGCGGGCAAGCTGTGGACAGCACCCAGCGCGTAAGATCCGCGTGTCCTCGTGGAAGAGGGCAGAGCTGCAGAAGCGAGTCTGGGATGCACCGCGGGATGTTGTAGGCCAGGCCAGAGAAGTCCGCCTCATCCAGGTCCTGAGTCTCACAGGAATGGCTTCAGGGCCACCCTTCACTGTGGTTGGCAAATCGTCTGAAATTCCCCAGGTGTGGTTTGCCGTGGAGGGGAAGACTCCGACTTGCGATGTCCCCCCCACACCCCAGGAGTGTGAATGTACCGTTGGATGAGCTGCGTGGCCGTCCTTAAACAGACCTGGAACGTCTCTTCGCATTTTTAAGAGTATCTTTTCAGAGAACATAATGGTTTTCTTTCTTTGTTTTATAAATCCCACATTTTTTTTGTTTGTTCTAGAAACCACAGCCGACATTAGAACCCCTTTGTAAACTACACAGTGTCATAGAAGGGTGGCAAAGCTCAAAGTCAAGATAGAAACCACTTTCTGCATGAGCAACTCGTAAAACGACACAAAGGAAGCCAAAGGGGAGGGGATAGAGTTTCCTTCCTTAATTTGAGAAAATTTTATTTTTCTAGGCATAGTTGTTGCCTCGCATACTTAAATTAGAGTTAAATTAAAATTAAATTTTTCACGTGCTCCTGAGGGTGTTAAACACACACGCAGGCGTACACACACAGGGTCCAACTTTTATCACGGGCCCCTTTGTGCACCCTGCATCCTCTTCCCCTTAGATGCTTGTTGCCACCCCACAGCTGTACAGTGTGTGCCGGAACTTTCCGCCCTTACTTACCCAAGGCCTGCCAGGGGAGCAGCTCTCACAAAGCCTACCCCAGTCTCAGACTTCAGAGCCTTCAGGGCACTGCAGAGCGGTGGTAGATGCCACCTGGTTCTTAGCTGAGGGCGGGCTGAGGCCTAGAAGCCCTTTGTGCCGGGCGCTGGCTTCTCTGCCGTTCGCTTTTCTGGTCCCCAGGTGAGGCGGGTGCTTTGGGCTCCAGGGTTTGCCCTTCTCTGCCAGGCACCCCACTGGACGCAGCGGTGACTCACCAGCCACTGGCCCGTGGGCGCTGTGACCGCACTGATGCAGCAGGGAACCTAGAATGACGCTGCAGGGGTCCTGGGACTCGCTGGCAGAGGAAGCTTAGCGCGCAGACTGGGCGCCTGGCTCGTGGGGCGGCGAGGAGCACCCCAACCCTGAGGGAGGCCTCCCTCAGGCGCTCAGAGCGGAGGATGACAGAGGGACCCTGACAGATCCACAGCATGTTCTGGGGGACTGCAGGCGGTGGGGGTGCCCATGCCTGGCTTGTGGAGGCCGAGGTGGGACACGGACAGAAGACAGCCGACCACAGGAGGTTTGCAAATGACCTGTGCTTTGACGCCCCTGGGAACCGAACTCCAGAAGTGTCCACCCTGAGGTTTTCTGCAGCCGCGCAGGAGGGAGCTGGTGCCGTGGTGAAGGGGGCAACCTGCCCGTGCCCGGGGAAGATGCACGCTCCGGCCTAGCGTTAGACCACACCTGGGCGAGGCGGACCCAGCCGAGCTGGAAGAGGGGGCTCTAATCCTGCAAAATACGCAGCCGCCAGCCCCCTTCCAAGGCCCCCTCAGGTCCCGGAGCAGCGGCCCTCGGCTGGCAGGAATGTGGGGGGCAAAGACGTGAACCAGCGTGGGAAGGATGAGAAGCTGCGTGCAGTCTTCAGGGGAAGCAGCAGTGTCCTACCTTTATAATTCAGAGTTACAGCTTGCACATAGGTAGCTTACCTTTATTTTATTTGAGCCTCGTAAAAGTATACTGAAATACTTGGTATTGATATTCTCATTTTATAGATAAAAAACTGAGGTTCCCATAAAGTATAGCTCAATATAAAAGTATTAACAATCACAGCCAGGTGTGGTGGTGCATATCTGTAATCCCAGCACTCGGGAGGCTGAGGCAGGAGGATCATTGTGAGTTCAAAAACCAACCTAGACTAAAGTGAGCTCAAGGCCAGCCTGAACTGCATAGCAACACCGTGTCTCAAAAAAGACAAAAAAACAAAAAACTACCAATCAAAACTAGAACAGGAAAGTCCATTTGACCCAGCTATTCCCCTTCTAGGTATCTGCCTGAAAGAATTACAGACATCATCTGACAGTGATCTGTGCACGCGTATGTTTATATTATAACAGCACCACTCATGATAGCTACATCTTCGAAGGGTCGTGTTGGTCCATCCATAGATGAGGGGGAAAGTGTGGTATTTACACACTGTGGTGTACTGCCAGCCATAAAGAAGGGTATGTTCGAGTCATTGTAGGAAAATGGATGCACCCTGAGACCATAACCCTAACTGAAGTCAATGAGACACATACGCTTAGATGTGGCATGGTCTCTTTACTATGTGAAACCCAAGTAATCAATAAAGTCCAAATAGAAGATAACAGGAAGTAAGAAAATGGACCCCTCTCCAGTGGGGAGGGGATGGAGGGGTAGAGGGAGGGGAAAGGGGTGAAAAAAGGAAGGAAGATGTGTTATGCACACTAGGAGGGGAAGCATTATGTACTAAGAAAATTTTTAAAAATATTAGTAGGCCTGCTGTGGTGGTACACACCTGTAATCCCAGCACTCAGGAGGCTGAGGCAGGAGGATCCTTGCGAGTTCAAAACCAGCCCGGGCT
>NW_004955418.1:20590821-20617839 GCF_000276665.1 Chinchilla lanigera | reverse complement strand
AAAAAGAAAAAGAAAGAAAGAAAAAAGAAAAACCAATAAAAATATTAGTAACCAGTAGAGCTGAAATTCATTTCCCAGATAAATGATTTTAAATCTCATTCTTTACAAGAGAGGAACAACTTTTCAGTGCAAAAAATAGACCAAAGTCCTTCTTTAGATTTTCTGTTAGATTATCAGCTATACAAATTGATCACCCTATTGCCTTAAAGAGTAGATGTACTCTAGAAGATACACTCTAAATACCCATGTTTTGAACTTGGGTTTGTTTTGGTCTTTGAAGTAGTTAGCAAATCTCCATCACAGAATCTATGTAACAGAAACAAATTTTTAGAGAGTAGCGCTCAACATTACTCTTTTTTAAAAATTTTTTATCTCTTTGAGCCAGGGTCTCACTATGCAGTTCGGGCTGGCCTTGAGCTCACTTTGTAGCCCAGGCTGGTCTCAAACTTGCAACAATCCTTCTGCCTCAGCCTCCCGAGTGCTGGGATTATAAGTGTGCGCCACCACGCCCGGCTTAACATTATTCTGCTGAAAAAAGATAAAACTTTTTGGGAGGGCATCGCAAAACTCAGGTAAGGTCTTGCTGGGCCATCCTGCTTTCCTGAGCTCCCCTTCCGACAGGGTCAGCCGCAGAGGAAGACCTCGGAGCCTTGGGGCCTCGGTCACACACGAGAGTGGGCAGGAGCCCCAGGGGCAGAATGGCTGTGTCCTCTGCCTGCCCGGTGGCCGTGGCACCCTTCCAGATGGACACGCAACCCCTGTCATAGTCACTCAAGGACTGAACAGAGGGTGGTGAGGAGGGAACTGAAACTGCAGCTCAGCCTGCGAGGCTGGCCCGGGGTGAGCAGCCCCCAGTCACCACATGACGCAGCACCTCACCAGGGGCACGAAAGGAAGTCACGGTAGTAAAAAGCTGAGTCAGCAGCCGAAACCCAGAATCCCAAGCGGAGCAGCCGGTCAGGCAAACTGGGATCTGAGGTTTTCCTCCACCGCGATTTCCCAATACAAACCCACCCTGCAGCTCGGATTGCAGCAAAGTGCTTACACAGGAAACCAGGGCCCGGCCTAATGAGTGGGTCGGGGGAATGCTCCAGAAACTGCAGTTTCAAGAAAGCGCCTCTCCAACTTTGAGTGGTTACTTCTGAGTGTTCGGATTTGCTCTAAAACATTTCTAGCTTCCCTCTGTTTTCTTTTGTGTCTTCCTTCCACAATAACTAGGAACGTAGTTTGCCTTTAAATTTTTTAAATTATCTGTAGATTTTTAGAGATTTGCCAGCAAATCAGTTATTCCATAAAGCATCGCTGGCCACGTCCTAGCGTCCTTACTTCACCGATAAGAAAATCCCAACAAGGAGATATTCAGTGATTTGTTCCTACAAAAACAAACCACGCCACCAGTTCTTATCGGTTATGAAAATAAAAACAAATAGTAATTCCACTGTACAGAGCCTGCTTCTTAATATCTGGGATTAGTGTTTATTTCTGTTCAGATGCTCCATGATCTAAGATCTATAAATGCAAAGATTGCAAGCAGCGTAATACCTCGGGGAATGTGTATCCTCCGGGGAGACCTCCGGTGGCCAGTGCTGCCCTCGGGCTGGGATCAACTTCTATCCCCGAGGGCGCAGTTCTACCTGTGTTTCAGCAGAGCAGGGCTCAAGGTGTCCGCTCCGTGTTCCAGTAACAGGCTGTGTGGATTCGGTCATTGTTTTAAACTGATTCCGGGGAGGATGGTCCTAAAGTAAGACCATCGTTCAGATCATATTTGGTATTTAATTAAGTACGCTGTCATGCAATCAGCAATTTCTTACAAGTTTACTAGAGTCGATTTTTCCTTTTAAAGGGAATATGAAAGATACATCCTTTGTGTAGTGTTACCAACCCACGTCTGCAGTACAGAAGGACCGCGCTCCCGTGGGAGCTGGAATGTGTGGGTATCACATCTGCAATCTCCTTCGTCCTCTGCTTCCCCCCCCCCCCACTGCTCGGTCCCCTTTCCCTTTGCAAAGCTCTGTCTCCGTCTTTCCTCTCACCTTTCTTTTCTTTTGCTCTTTCACTTACTTATACTTTGGGCTTCTTGTGTAAGAGGAACCCTGTGGTGTTTAAGCCTTTGTGTCTGGTGTAAGATGTGTCTCTAGCTGACCGGTAGCCTTCAACAACGCGTGGGACAGGTAGAACTCAGGGACCAAAACTGGGCCTCTCCGAAGGGACCCTGGTGAGGACAGACCTGAAAGTTACAAGGGGCACCCACACTGGTCTTGAATTACAGGCAACATGAGATACACTGAGCGTTTTCAGTACTTCTCATCGGATGGGACGCCCAGGTCCCTTTGTACTTTAAACTTGAACTGAGCTCTGAGCTGTGCAGTCTTGCTGTGAACAGTGGCACACACCTGTGATCCCAAAACTGGGGAGGCTGAGGCAGGAAGATCTCTGTGAGTCCAAGGCCAGACTGGGGTGCACAGTGAGCTCAAGGCCAGCCTAAACGACATACCAAAACTGTGTCTCAAAAAATAAGAAAAAATTCTGATGCCAGCGCACAGGGTAGAAAACATGCCCACCAGGCGTTAACATCCAGCTATCAAACCCAACCCTGACTGCAGTGAGTCGGACACTCCCGTCCCGGACCCAGGTCCCCACCCACACAGCACATCCACCCGTCCTCCCCGCTGCAGTTCTCCTGTCGCCTCCTGGCATCAGCGGCCACCCTGACAGTGCGGTCGGTCACCGTCCCTCTCCTCCCGTGCACAGCGAGGGTGAAGTCCTCTCCTCCCAGGCACCGCAGCGTGCTTGCGTCTGACCGCAGACAGCTGCTGTCCCGCCTCCCTCGCTGTGCCTTCCGGTTCGCGTCCTCCCTCCGCCGGGCTCTGCTGGGCGGTGTCTTCCCTACGTCACCACCCTGCACGCTGCAGGCACCCGGCCTCCGGCTCAGAGCCTGTGCAGACCTGAAAACAGCATCCGACCCCAGCAGCGTACAATCTGACTCACTTGCCATGGAACGCTCTCCTCTGTCCAGGTACCGGGCACCCGGCCGTCCCTCTTCACCCCATAATCTCGGCACCGCTCTGAGGGCTCCTCTTTGCCCAGAGAATGGAGTGGACTTCAGGGCATGAGGAAGCAGGAGAGCTGAATGCTGGCTCTACAGGTTCTGCTTTCAAAAAGGCAATGGGAGGGGTGCTGTCCCAGCACTCGGGAGGCTGAAGCAGGAGGATCTAGAATGTGGGGCCTGAACTGCATAGCAAGATCCTGTCTCAAAAAAACCCCTTAAGGGTGATGCATTTCTCTAAGTGACTTGTCCCCAGGGATGTCTCAGGCAGAACCTGGGTTTGAAAAGTGATCAGAAGCCGGAGACCTCCAGGACTACGGGTTGTGGAGCCCTGCAGAACCTAGGAGCTCTCAGGAGCATGAGAGCCGGCGGAACCACCTTCCACCGCTGCTTGGTAGGTGTGCTGGGAGTGAGCCAGCAGCCCAGGCTCTGCGCCTTCTCGGCTGTCCACGATGCCAGGAGCATTTTTGGCCCCCCAGGCTGTCACGGTCCACCTGGGAGCAGCAAGATTAAATTCCCGAGTCAAGAGAAAGACAGCAGGTCCGAGGGCTGCCGTGCATCGAAATTCAACCTAAAGACTTCCGTAAGTGCGGTTCCTGACAGCAGTAGGAGGACCAAGAAAATAACCAAAGCAGCAAGCCAGACAGGATTCTCCAGGGCGGGCGCAGGCCCTTTTCCTGTGTCCCCCGGCCCGGGCTGCCACAAGCAGACGTCGTCCAGTCTGCACTTCGGCATTCTTTCCCTCCCGTCTCCACAGTGTGTGTGTTTCCTGGGGCGCAGCTAGAAGCTTCCAGCTACTTACTGAATATGTCTGTGCTTTTCAGGAAAAAAAAAAAAAAAAAGGCTGTTTTGATGCGTGAGTTCTTTTCAGCAGACATCCCCGTCCTAAGACGCAAAGGCTCCCTGTGACAGCAGACAGGAGAAGGTGCCCGGCGGCCGCCGGTGCACGGAGGCAGCTTCACCTAACCCGCAGGGCGCTGAGCCCAAGCCTGAACCCCTGGGTCTTTCCTGTTTAGTGTGTTGCTGTGGACACCGTCATTAGCCACCACCACGCACAAAGTCGGTGCACAAGGAAAGGGTGGGAAGCCTGCGTGTGTCATCAGGAAGGTCTCTCTCTGCTGAGGCTCTATGTCCCCTGTACGAGGATCCAATTCCCTCGGCCCACACGGCTGAGAATACGAATGTGAACTTGTGACCAATAGGAAGGGAAACACGTTTCTGTTCATTTTGGTATGGTGATTGGACCAGTTTCTTTGAAAAATATTTATTCTTCGCAGGTGCACCACTGATTTGAAGGCATATCTTTAAATATGAAATCTAGGTACCAATCTAGGAAGGGCCCCGCCTGGTAGAATGGGGACAAATGTTAAGTTATCGCAGTGTTCCAGACACGGAGCTGAGATCTGCTGGGAGCAAGTCGCTTTGTGGGTTGTCTTCTCCTGCATTCATGTAACAGTTGTTTGTAAACCAGGCAGAGTGGCACTTGCCTGTAATCCAGCGCTGTGGGAGGCTGAGGCAGGAGTATCACAAGTTTGAGCCCATCCCAGGCAACTTAATGGCTAGCAAGACCTTGTCTCAAAAAAAAAAAAAAAAAAAATCTTAAAGGTTGGAGATATAGCTCAGTGTGAAAGCCCTGGGTTTAATCTTCAGTACCACAAGAATAAGAATAAAAGAATAAGAATGTTATTTGCAATTCTGTAGGCTCTGTGTATGACCTCCTCCCCTGATTCTCTTTTGGCCTTCTGAGACAGGATCTCACTGTGTAGCCCAGGCTGGCCTTGAACTCCTGGCACTCCTCCTGCCTCAGCCTCCCAGTGCAGGGATTTCAGGCATGCGCCACCACATCTGTGTATTTTCTAGGAGAATTTTTTGAGGCTCTCAAGTGTATGCTTGCTTCTGAGTGCCTAGAAACGCTAGGAACTCGAGGGAGTTTCACAGAATGAAGATACTTATTCATGCTCTCTGAAGAATCTTCAGGTTAAGCGCTTTTATTCTTTGGTTAGCCGAGACTTGGTTTTATTTCTGTGGACGACTGTTAAGAATTTGAGTACCGGGAGGACTCTCATCGGAAATGTAAAAGTGGGATGTGTGGAGCCGAGAGGCGCGAGCTGCCTGTTTCTCCAGCCGGCTGCAAGGGGAATTCAAGTCTAGTTTGGAGCGGGAGGCAGGCGCCCCCCCACCTCTGGATCAGGGTGACCCTGGCGTCCTGGTGGCTCCCAGTGCAGGGATTTCAGGCGGCGCCGAGGAGCCAGGTGCCCGCGCCTGGCCCAGAGCACAGTGCGGAGCGCCAGGGGGTGTCCGGGAGGGGTGTCCCCGCCCCGAGGTGTCCGGGAGGCGTGTCCCCACGGCGCCCTCACCGGCCTTCCCGGCCGCCCGCAGGGCCTCTACGTGTTCGTGGTCTACTTCGTTCTGCACAACCAGACGTGCTGCCCGCTGAAGGCCAGCTACACCGTGGAGATGAACGGCCACCCGGGCCCCGGCGCGGCCTTCTGCACGCCCGGGAGCGGGCTGCCGGCCGCGGGCGAGGAGGTCAGCAAGTCCACGCAGAACCTCATCGGCGCGCTGGAGGAGGTGCGGCCGCCGCCCTGCCCCACGGCTCCCTTCCCGGCCCCTCCCCCGCCCTTCCTCCCCCTCACCTCTCCCCCTACCTCTCCCCCTCCCTTTCTGATCTCTCCCTCCCCCTCTGCCCCCTCCCTGCCTCTCTCCCACTCATCCCCTCCCCTTTCTACCTCCCCTCTCCCTCCCCCCTCCTCCCCTCTCCCCCACCCTCTCCTTCTGACCTCTCCGTCACCCCTCCTCCTCTCCTCCCCACCTCTCCCTCCTGTCCCCTCCCCCCTTCCCTGCCCCCCCCAGCTCTTCTATCTCATAACTGGTAAGAAGGATTAGGTGAGTGATGCCAGGTGACTCTCACCCCCTTTATCTACTGGCACCCTCTGCCCTGTGGTCCTTTTCGGGGGGTAGCAGATTTCTTACCATTTTTTCACGAGTTTATGTTGTTTTTATCAGTATTTGCAGTGCGTGATTAGGTTCAGTTCCGTGGATTAGACCATTGTTTCCTGTTAATTCATGGGAGAATGTTTCTTAAACAAGGCCATCATGTGGTCATCTTTGACGTTTAATTAAATACATTATGATGAAATCAGTATTTTCTTAAAAGATTTTGGATTAGATTTTTCCTTTTAAAAGCAATATAAAAGATGTGCCCCCCCCCTTTTTTTTTTGGCAATTTGAGACAGGGTCTTGCTATGTAGCCCAGGCTGGCCTCAAACTCAAGGCACTCCTCCCGCCTCAGCCTCCTGAGTGCTGGGATCACCGGTGCTTTCAGTGTTTGTTTTTACTAGTACAGGTTCTCAGTGCCCCGTGAGGCACTCCTGCTGGGAGCTGGCACACGGGCACGGTGCACCCTCATTCTCCCTGCACATCCTCATCCTTTGGTTCCCTTTCTGTTCCCCAAATCTCTCCCCCTACTTCTTATTAGCCATCTTTTATTTATTTATTTATTTTGTTTTTCTCTGGTACCGGGAACCGAACTCACGACCTTATGCTTGCCGGGCAGGCGCTTTGCCGCTGAGCTAAATCCCCAGCCCCCTAGCCATCTTTTATTTTGCTCTTTAATTCATTTACACTTTGGGCTTCTCCTAAAGAGAAACCGTGTGACACTGAAGCTCGTGTCTGATTTATTTCCCGGGACACCGTGGCCCTTCGTGTCCCCCGCGTCGCCACACCTGCGGCTGGTCAGTCTCTCCCCTGCGCTGCGCCGGCCGCAGCTGAGCTCCTGCGGAGTGTGGATGACGCGGCCCTCGCAGAGACGCACGCAAGGGCACTGGCCCGAAGGGGCAGCCGTCCTGCTCACCCCGACCGTCTCTGCTAGCCTGAGATGTGCTCGGCTGCTGTTCTTGTGTGCAGATGACTGGCGGTGTAATCAAAAACACAGTGAAAGTTAAATTTAAAAGTAACTTATTACAATTAAAAAAAAAAAAACACCCTGCTATTAATCCCTGTCAAAATCCTCCCCTCCCTTCGAGCCTCCTCATCCCGTCGTCCCTGCCACCTTCTGCAGCAGCTCTGGAGTCCTCTTTCCTGAGGGTCTAGCTGCACTGTCCTGGCTGCCTTGATGTGCTGAGTCCAACCAGTATGTTTTCCTTTTGTGATGGTTTTGTCTCTGGGGGAGAGCTGGAAACCGCAGTGTCAGATCTGGTGAATAAGATGGGTGAGGATGGTCTCCGTGTTTCACAGCCCTGCCTTTCCATTGGATGGCACCCAGCAGCAGCAAATCACCATATTTTTTTATCCAAACTTGTGAAGCCCTTCATGACAGAGGACTTCCAGAGCTGCTTCAGAAAGTGACAAGAGCCGGGTGTGGTGGCGCATGCCTGGAATCCCAGCACTTGAGAGGCTGAGGCAGGAGGATCACTGCAAATCCCAGGCCAGCCTGGGCAACATAGGAAGTTCAAGGCCAGCCTTAAAAACATAGGGAAACCCTGTCTCAGAGAAAAAAGTAGCAAGAATGATGGGAAAAGTGTGTTCCAAGCAAGGAGGAGGATTTTGAGAGAGATTAATGATGATGTGTCTACTGCAAAAAAGTCTTCACATATAATAAACATTCACCATATAGTTTGATTACCCCTTGTACTTACAGGTTCCTACTCTATTTAAAATACAACATTTTAGATTAACAACCAGGAGCCCTCTTCTCTAGTACTTTTTTTTTAACAGGGTTCCCTTTGTGCACATTATACAAAAACGAAAATGGTCTACAGCCATACCACCCTGAACGCACCCGATCTCGTCAAAAAACGAAAATGTATTTATTGGATTAAAAGCTAGTTGTTTCAAGCCAGGTGTGGTGGTGCACGCCTGTAATCCCAGCACTCAGGAGGCTGGGGTAGGAGGATCCCTGCCACTCTGAGGCCATCCTGGGCTACAAAGTGAGTTGAAGGCCAGCCTGAACTGCATAGTGAAACCTTATCTCAAAAAGACCAAAAAAAAAAAAAAAGAAAGAGTAGTTGCCAGCCTAGAAATCCACATGGTATTCAAATACAGAAGTTACTTGGAAATCACCTGGCTAGGACCGGGGATATAGCTCAGTGGCACAAGCGCCTGCCCGGCAAGCACAAGGTCCTGAGTTTGATTCGCTGTACCCCCCTCCCCCACAAAAAGAAAGAAAGAAATCAGCGGGCTAGACTGGTGAAAGGAGAGAGATTATTTCCTGAAACAATAGTTCTTGATTTTAAAAACTCCGTAGCCTTTCCCGGGGTCTTGGTGATGCAAGGAGGGGTAAGTTACTAACCCGGGATCCTCTTGCGGTCTCCGCTCTCTCTGTGCCCACCCGCAAAGGTGCTGCCGGACTGGGAGCGCGCGTCCTTCCGGCAAGCCAGCCAGGCCAGCCCTGACCTGAAGAGCAGCCCGCAGAACGGCGCGCCCTTCTCCTCCCCGGGCGGCTTCAGCCAGGGCTCGCTGATCGCCGACGAGGAGTCCCAGGAGTTCGACGACTTGATCTTTGGGCTGAAGACCGGTGCGTACCCTTTTCCTTCCCACCCAACCGCGGAATCTCCTCTGGCACCTCCTGGTTCTCACGACCCGGGCCCAGTCCCAACCAGACCCGCGGATATTTTGTTTTTTGGCACCAAATAGAACACAACCTAAAAATAATTTACAATTCACTTTTAAGAAAGCAAAAGCCATACTGTGACTAAATATATAAATATCTCTGTCCGGGTACCTTCTAGAACACAAGATGTTCTGGAGGCAGGTTCAGCAGGAGGTCATTTTGCCTCTGACCTGCCGCAAGACCTTTTGGTTTTTTTGAGACAGTCTCACTATGTAGTTCAAAGCCATCTTGGGCTACATAGCAAGCCCCTGCGTCCAAAAAACAAAAAATTCCTAGAGCAAAGACACTCATTTACTTCAACCTGTTTCCCCTGAACTCAAGTAGTCGTGTTAGGGGAACAGAACGCTGGGCTGGTGTTTTGCATAACACAGAAATGCTGTTCAGCTGTTGCAGCGAGAGTGCAGGGAACCGTGGAGGCTTCGCAGCAGAGGCCTCACCTGGTCGCAGTGGTTCTGGGGCACAGTAACTTTTTCTGCTTGCCTACAGTGCAAGTAGGGGTTCAGGCTGCACTCAGGCCTGGTGGCCGCTGAATGTTTAGGGCAGAACTCGGGCAGCAGCCCCGGGATGCGTCATGTGGGGGTCCTGCCTGTAGCTTGGTCTGGGAGAGGGGACGAGAAGAGGTGCAGAAGGGATGGGGAGAGGGGGGCGGAGAAGGAGGGAAACACCGGAAAACACAGCACAGCACGCTGAAGACTTGTGCTCGTCGCTGTGTGACACAGTCCCCAACAGCTGCATCTGAAAGAGGCCGGTTTGGCTCATCTTTCTGCCCAGTCTGCCAGCTCCAAGAAGAAACAGTGCCGCAGAGAGGCCTGGCATGGCAAAGATGCTCACCACAGGGTGGCCCGGAAGCGGAGAGGGCAAGGGGGAGCTGGTAGGAGATAAACCCTGCCAGGCCCTGCCTCCAGAGCTGCCTCTTCCAATCGGATCCGGGGGGAATAAACCCTGTCAGGCCATGACCCCATAATCACCTCTTCCAGTCAGACAGGGAGGGCGGGAGAAATAAACCCTGTCGGGCCCCGCCTCCACAGCTGCCTCTTCCAATCAGACCTGGGGAGAATAAACTCAGGCCACGCCCCCTAGTCACCTCTTCCAATCAGATGGGGAGGGTGGGAGAAATAAACCCGGCTAGGCCACGCCCCCACAGCCACCTCTTCCAACCGGACCTGGGGGAATAAACCCTGTCAGGCCACGCCCCCACAGTCGCCTGTTCCAATCACACCTGGGGAGATTAAACTGTCAGGCCACTCCCCCACAGTCACCTCTTCCAATCAGACCTGGGAGGATAAACCATGCCAGGTCACGCCTTTTCCAGTCAGACCCCGCCTCCTAAGAGATCATCTGTGAGACCGCACAGTCCGTCCAGGTGGCAAAGCCCGGCCTCCAAGAGTGACTAGAAGAGCGTCCCAGAGAAACCCTAGCAAGGTCACAGCGAGGAGGGCTTCCCCGAGAGAGCGATCACAGGACAGAACCCTGGGGCAGCAGCCGACTTCCAGACGACAGACCGTGCTCAGCGCGGATGGTGTCCCCGGCACGACGTGCAGTGTCCGGTGACACCAGAAACGCGAAGCGAATTCTTGAAGCATCATTCAATTAGATCCCTGGTTATATATGGAACAAGTACCAGATGCATTTGCCTGAGGAATGCGCGGAATGACTTGCTTACTTACAGATTTAGTTGAGCATTCCTTAGTGTTTCCTGAACTCACCAGGAAATAAATACTTTCCAAGATTGAAATCGCAGTCGAGGACATGAGTTCCCTGTATTTTTAGAAAAGCGACTGTAACAACCAAGCATCCCCTCCCCTGCACGTTCCATCGGAGAGTATGGTCAAGTGAAAAAGCGGTCTGCGTGCCCTTCTGCCTGCAGAATAATTTACGCTTGACCCGCAGGCCACAGTGAGCCAATACTTCAAGGTTTTTGAACCCTATATTAAAAATGTAGAGATAGCGCATGAAAATCCAGAGTTTTTGGGAAAAAAGTCCAGCAGTGGAGCGCTTCAAATCTGGAGCAGAGACTGGCTGCCCCTCGACGCGAGCACAGTTTGTCGCATGTCCCCCAAATCCTTGCTCAGGGTGGCCCGCAGACTACCTGAGCTTGAAGTCTCCTTAGCCACTCCAGGTCAAGTTCTGAGAGCGGTTCGTCTTCCAAGTGGGCTCATCTGAACCTCTAAACAACTTCTATAAACTAGGGATCCCTTTGCATATATTTAAATAAACATTTACAGTTTTGCATCATAAGTACTATCACTAAACATTTCATATTCTTTTAAATTAAGCTAAAGGTGTCTCAGGACCTTAACAACTGGATATTGATAGAGGGCCTCCAAGTGACATAGGGGAAATAGAGCTACCTTCCAACCTGCTAGATGTCTGATACGCTGAGTTTGTGTTCCCTGAAGTCGAAGAATGAATTCTAAGGAACAACGGAGGTTAAGAGCAGGAAATTTTATTGAGAGGGAGACAGCTCCCGAGAGACAGGAGGGGACCTAAGTGAGTTACCAGCAAGCCCACTTCTTGGAGGAAGTTTTATCGAGCAAAATCACGAGGTGGGCACAGTGTGGGATGAAACTAGGATCAACCAATGCAACTGTAAGAACCGCTGCTTAGGTGAAGTTGGTCCAGTGGGGAAGCAGGTCACACAGCACGTGTACATGGAAAGAACAAGGACCTTTTTTGGAAGAGGTGAGTCAGGAGGTCCTGGTCCCCCACCCTGGAGACTTTATTGGACCAGGTGACACCAATCAGAGTGCAGGCGTAGCCATTCCATTTTATCCCGAGGCCTGGCCTTCAATGGAGGTGCTCCAGCCACGGTTGTGCTGTGTTCTCATCCTCTGCACTGACTCCCTGGAGGGCCCAGCCCTGCCTGGCTGCCCAGAATATTTCTACCTAACTTAGCTGTCTATAATAATACCTACTGCTGTTCATTTTGAAAACATATCAAAAGAATTTTCTTTTGTTGGAAATTTTACATCATACTGTTTTCCCTTAAAATTTGTACATCCTCTATAGAATTTTATCCTATTTTGTGTTTGAAATTCATTTATTTTTCATCCCTTCATATTTCTCCCATAGGATGGATAGATGGATGGATGAATGGATAGATGGATGGAATGTTGATTGTATGTATGTATGGATGGATGGATGGATGAATAGGTGTGGGAAGTGGAAGGTTGGATGGTGGATGGATGGAGAGATGGATGAGTGTGTGGGTGGAAGGATGGATGGATAGGTGTGTGTGGTTTGGTGGAAGCCAAACCACATGGAGATGGTGGAGAGGTGTGTGTGGGTGGGATGGGTGGAAGGTTGGATGGATGGATGATAGATGGATAGATGTGTGTGGGTGGAAACCTGGATGGATGGATAAGTGGGGGGGGGTAGGTGGTGGGAGGTTGGATGGATGGGTGGATGGTGGATGGATGGATGGATGGATGGATAGATGGATAGATGTATGGGTAGAAGGTTGGATGGATGGATAGGTGTGTGGGTGGGTGGCTGGGAGGTTGGCTGGATGGATGGATGTGGATGGATGGGTAGATGGATAGGTGTATGGGTAGATCGGATGGATGGATAGGTGTGTGAGTGAGTGGCTGGGAGGTTGGATGGTTGGATGGATGGATGGATGGATGGATGTGGAAGGATGGATAGGTGTGTGGGTGGGTGGGTGGAAAGTTGAATGGATGTGGATGGATGGATAGGTGTGTGGGTGGGTGGGTGCCTGGGAGGTTGGATGGATGGATGGATGGATGGATAGATGGATAGGTGTGTGTGGGTTGGTGGAAGCCTGGCTGCATGGAGAGGTGTGGGTGGGTGGGTAGGTGGAATGTTGGATGGATGGATGGTAGATAGATGGATGGACAGATGGATAGATGTGTGTGGGTGGAAACCTGGATGGATAGGTGTGTAGGGGTAGGTGGGTGGGAGGTTGGATGGATGGATGGATGGATGGATGTGGATGGATGGATAGGTGTGTGAGTGGGTGGGTGGAAGGTTGAATGCAGGGATGGATAGATGGATGGACAGATGGATTTCCAAGAAAAGGACTAAGTAGCCCTTTTAATAGTCATTGGCACCACTGTCTTTGCCCTTCCAGTCAGACTTAAGCCTCACCAACTCTCAATCAGAAGTAGCACTGAGACATTTGAGCACTGGGTCAGACGCCTTTACTGAGGACAGCCAGGAGAACTTAAGGACAGAATCCCACCCCCGGGGAGCGGGCAGGAGATCCGGCACTTTTGGAGCTAAAGTGCTCACTTTCTCATTGCGCCCTTTTGAGAAGGGGTTGGATCCTGGAGGCCCTGACCTCACCCACGCGGGGACCCATTGGTGAGCCCGTGGCTGGGGGGCTGCTGAGACTCAGGCTCTCTCTGCTTCCCGGTTGCCAGGAGAGGCCTCCCTCCCCTCACCACGCCCCTCTGCCGTGCTGTCTCAGCCTTGGAGCAGCCGACCCTGGATGGAAACTTTAGAAACCAGAAGCCAAAATAAACCTTTCCTCTTTTTAGTTACTTGCCTCAGGTATTCTGTCACCATGAGGAAAACCTGACCGACACAGGCTGCACCATTATCGAGCTTGTTACATCCCCCGTGCTTCAATGTCCTGGCGGGGGTCTTCTTCAAGGACTGGACTTTGAGTTTCCTCCTTCGTCCAAGATGGTGACATTGGTGCTAGAGTTCCTTAGCAGCTGCCTCCACTGTCCATCCCGGGGAGGAGAGGCTGTTGTCACTGTTGCTGGATTCCTCTCACATTTTTGGCTCAAAATATAAAACAAAAATACCTTTCAGAAAATCACAGTCTTTATGTGGGTGTGGTGGCGCACACCTGTGATCCCAGCACTCAGGAGGCTGAGGCAAGAGGGTCACCTGAGTTCAAGGCCAGGCTGGGCTACATAGTGAGACTATTTCCAAAAACAGACAAAAAAAAAAAAAACCCGTAAAATCTCAGTACTTTCTGCAAAGCGAGTGAATGCCAAGGCGTAGAGGCTGCTGCTCCTGGGGGTCACGTGGGTCCTCTGTCCCCTGCTCTTCCCCTTGGGGCAGCTCTGTCCCTGAGACCTCAGCTCCAGCTCACCCACCTCAAGCTGCTGCTGGCCCAAGCCAGCTCCTTCTAGCTATTATTTGGAGACAGGGTCTTGCTGTGTAGCCCAGACTGGCCTCAAACTCACAGAAATCCTCCTGCCTCAGCCTCCCAAGTGTTGGGATTACAGACATGAGCCATCACACCCAGCTAAATCTATGTCTTCAGAAATTGATTTCTACTTTTAGAAACTACTAAAGTCAATTTAAAATGTAGTTCCGCCATTGGTAGTATTAATTTGTATATGTATTTTTTTTTTAACTAGTGTAGTGGAAACATGTTTGGGCTGGCTGTAACCTGATTCTTCTTTTATTTTCATTAGTCCCTGCTTGCGGTGTGGCAGGTGGGAGCTGGCAGGGGCTTCACCACCGCCACCTCTCTCCCCTCTCCCCTGGACCCCTGTCACGTGTGTCCCGGGTCCTGCGCCTGCCGTTCCCTGTACCCTGGCTTCACCCCCGCCCGCCCCCCAACCCCCCGCCCCAGCAGGTGCACGGTGCAGCTCCTGGAGCTGACCAGGAGTCACTCTCTGTGCTGTTCCTGTCCCCGCAGGCGCCGGCCTCAGCGTGAGCGACGCGGAGTCGGGCCAGGGCAGCCAGGAGGGCGGCGCGCTGAGCGAGTCTCAGATCGTGGAGCTGCGGCGGATCCCCATCGCGGACACGCACCTCTGAGCAGCCGCGTGGGCGCAGCTCACGCCCGGACCCGCGGAGCTCCAGCACCTTCCTGCTTCCCAGTTGTCCCACTTGGCTAACTTTGTCTAATGAAAGTGATCAATAAAAGTGGTAGGACCCACTTGCTGTTATCCAGGCTCGTTATTTAAAAACAAATGTTTGGGGGCTGGGGATTTAGCTCAGCGGCAAAGCGCCTGCCTGGCAAGCGCAAGGTCGTGAGTTCGGTTCCTGGTACCGGAGGGGGGGAAAAAAAAAAAAAAAATGTTTGTAAACAAAAGGGGAAGAGTGCCTAGATGAGGCGGAGCACCACGCACATGCCTTCTTTCCTTGATATAAACGATCTGGACCCAAGACTGCACGCAGCTAGAAGACGAAATTTAATTCCTGAAAAGCCATAAAATTATGACCAGGTGTGATGGCCCTTGGGCGTAATCCCAGCACTGGGGAGGCTGAGGCAGGAGGATCGCTGCAAGTTGGAGGCCAGCCTGGGCTACACAGTGAGCTCAAGGTCAGCCTGATCTGTGCAATGAGACCATCTCAAAAACCCAAAGAAAAAGCAGCATAAAATCCTGATCTGTTGGTGACCCTGTGCCTGGCAGAGTCTTCAGCAACAGTGTATTTTTCCGCTCATTATAGAATTAGGGGACTGCTGGCTTTCCAGAAAGTATTCCCCCCTGGTGAACAGTAACTCTCCTCAACACTTACGCACGCCTGGGCTGGCGGGGTACAGAGTCTGTGGTGAGGCGGACTCTCAGCGGGGTGCTGGTCTCTGTCTGGAGGAGATGGCAGAGCTGGTGCTCAACAAATGCTGTGTGTGTAGTGGCTTCGTTCTCGAGGCCCTGGAGGGTCATGGGGAACAGAGCGAGGCCGCCCCAGGGCGGCTGTGGACCTTTTCTTTTGGAATTTGCAAGTCTCTTTGAGAATATCACTGTCATCAAGAAAAAATACAGACTGAAAAAGCATGTGAGGGCAATATTTGGTCTGTAAGGTCTGTCTGTAAGTCCCCACGGACCATGATTAAAGCCTCAGCATACTCTGTCATGGCCGATGGTGGCTTTACTTCTTAGGAAAGGCAAGGCGGCTTGTGACCAAGGCAGCCTGGGTTACATAGTGAGCTCAAGGCCAACCTACAGTGCAGAGCGAGACCCTGTCTCCAAAAGCCAAAAGAAGAAAATTGAGATCATGGTAGTGAGATTGGCTTTACCCTCTGTCTTGGTTACTTTTCTCTTCTCTCATTGCTGAGACAAAATACCTGGCACCCAAAATTAAAGAGGGAAAGGTTTTCACAGTCTGTGAGGTTTCAGTCCATACTCGGCTGGCTCCAAGGCAGAGCGGCACATGGCAGAGGGCAACTCTTCATGGCAGCAGAAGACAGCAAAAGCAACCAGAGCAAAAAGGGAGGAGCAGCCCACAAGCCTCTTCCCCTCCCTTATATTGCATGCAGGCTGCCCGCCCACAGCGGGTGAGGCACTCACACCCATAATCCCAGCACTGGACCGTGAATCAATCACAAACTAGAACCTGCCCCTATGACTGCATGAGGCTTTGGGGGGACATCCAGACACGAACCGTGACACTTCCTTTAAGTGCCAAGTTAGCTTTCTCTGTGTTGCCGGGTGTGGTGGCACACACCTGTAATCCCAGCACTCAGGAGGCTGAGACAGGAGGACTGCTGTGAGTTTGAGACCAGCCTGGGCTACAAAATGAGCTCAAGGGCAGGCTGAACTGCATAGCGAGACCCTGTCTCAAAAAAAAGCTGTCTTTGGGTCACCAGGAGGTAGGAGCCCCCGGGGACATCCGTTAGGATACAGAAAATGGAAAGTGAACATTTTGAAACGTAAGCATTAGAAACCGTTAGTGGATTTCACTGCATCTGGGGCTGGGGTGCGGGTCACAGAATCTCAGTATGCGCTCTGGAACATGAAGTCTCACCAGACCCAGACGGAGCTGCCCCGGCCCATCCCCAACGGCTCCTCTGCCCTCTGCACTCGGGCGCCACCGCCAATCAGGACTGGCTCTTCCCTTCCGATATCTGCCTTCGCAGTTGCAGTTTGTTTTTTAAAGAGAAAAAAGATAAACAATGAAACTGAGTTTCAAATCAGGTTAGTAGGGCAGTTGCAATAGTTGCTACAATGCATATTGTTGTCTTCCTAGTAGTTAATCAACATCAACCAAGTGATGGATGGAAAAAATGTGGACTTTTTTATATAATAGAGTACTACTCAGCCATAAAGAAGGATAAACAGGAGACTTTTATAGCTCAGTGGATGCAACCAGAGACCATACTCGTACGTGAAATAAATCAATATGTGCAAACATTGTACTGTCTCACTAGTGTGAGAAATTGAACAAGAAAATAGGATCCGTAGCTTACAATAGATACTGTGAACTGGAAAGAAACTGTTTGGTTGCGGTTTTTTTTTTTTTTTTTTTTTAGTTGCATTTTGGGAAAGTACCCAAAGGCCCGCCTGCCCCTCCTCCGCAGGGCTCTGGACGGTCTGAGGACTGCTGGCCCCTGCGCCCCGAGGGGCCGCCTGTCCCCGCGCGGGCAGGGGCGCGCTGTGCCGGGCGGGAACGCTTCGCGGGTCCTGCCCGGGAGACCCATGGGGCGAGGGCTCCGTTCACACCACGTCTCCCGGCCCCAACTTAACCCCATACAAGCGACGACCGCAGCAAGAGAAAACGTTTATGAAACGAGCAAGTGCCCGCTGCTGTAGGAAACCATCGCGCGCAGGCGGCCTCTCCCGCCCGTGTCCCCAGGGAGGGGTCCCCGGCAGTGGCTCGGGTGCTGGTCTGTGGCCGCAGGACCCCGCTCCACACCTCGGCCAGGGCGTTGCTAGGAGCGTCCGCTCGGCAGGTCCTGGGGAACAGCGGCGCCCGGGGTGCGGCCCGCGCTTCGGCAGAAGGGTCCCGGGCGCTGGGCACAGCAGACCGGGCTCGCCAGCTGTGATCGGCCTGGGTGCTCGGAGCCAGCTCCCGAAGCTCGTGCTCACCTTAGGGCGCACAGGCCCGCGGCTGCTCAGTGACACCCTGGAGAAATGAGACATTTCCGCTTTTCTGTGTTTTGAGACAGTCTAGCTACGCAGTTCAGGCCGGCTTTAAAGTCACCGTGTCGCCCAGGCGGGCCTCGGACTCACTCACAACGATCCGCCTGCCTCAGCCTCCCGAGTGCCGGGGTCACGGGTGTGTGCCACACGCTCACTGATGCGCGGCGCTGAACACCAGGGCCTGCGCTTTGTTCTGGCCTCCTGGGGCTTCGTGTAGGAACTCAGTCCAAAGCAAAGTTAAAGCCCGGCGCGGTGGTGCATACCTGTAATCCCAGCACTCGGGAGGCTGAGGCAGGAGGATCGTTGAGAGTTCGAGACCATCCTAGGTTACCAAGTGAGCTCAAGCCCAGCCTGAACTGCGCAGGGAGACCCTGTCTCGAAAAGACAAAAAAAAAAAAAAAGAGAGAGAGAGAGAGATTTCAGAGCAAAATTAAGTTTTACTTATTACTGTAAGTAAGGATTTTAATGATCATTTGCACTAAGACGAGGAGCTGTCATCTGCTCATCCGAAGGAAAAAGAACTATCAAAACAGTGCAGTGGGCAATGCGTAGGCAGCGCGCCCCAGAGCCTGTCGCCACGGAGATCTAGGGGAGATCACCTCGCCTGTGAACCTCAGGCTCCGGGCATGCCGTGGGCTCGCGCCTGCAGAGGGGGCTCCAGACGGCAGCGCCTCTGTGTAGCCCGCCGCGGAGCAGGGAGGACCTGCCGGGGCGCCTCTGTGCGCGTGCGCGGGTGCTCGGAGCGGCAGGGGAAGCCTGTTTTGGGCTGGTTTTTTTCCGTAAGTGAATTATTTTCAGTTTTACATTTTTATTAGCACGTGTGTGTAGCACACGATGACGTCTCTCTTGTGGAGATGGTACAGACACGGAAGGCGCTGAAGTCCTTTTCCGCCCCTCCTGGTCCCCTCCCTCTCCTGGTCCCCTCCCTCTCCTGGTCCCCTCCCTCTCCTGGTCCCTTTCCCATTTGAGAAAGGTCCACTTCCCCATTTCCTGTCCTCTGTCTTTTATTTATTTATTCATTTTGGTACCAGGAATCGAACTCAGGGCCTCACACTTCCCAGGCAGGCTCTGTGCCCCTGAGCTATATCCCCGGCCCACTCACCTTTTATTTTTCTCTTTATATGTACTCTGGTTTTTTCACATAAGAGAAACCATGTACTATGTATTTATTTATTTATTTAGGTCTTTTTGAGACGGGGTCTCACTATGCAGTTCAGGCCCACCTTGAGCTCACTTTGTAGCCCAGGCTGGTCCCGAACTCACAACGATCCTACTGCCTCAGCCTCCCGAGTGCTGGGATTACAGGCGTGCGCCACCGCACCCAGCACCATGTACTATTTAAGCACATGCCTCCGTTTATTCCACTTAACATTATGATCTCAAGCTGCATCTGTTTTCCTACTACTGACTCATTTGTCCTTCTTTATGGCAGAGTACTATTCCATGGTATGTAGATACCACATTTTCTTTATCCATTCATCTCTTCATGGGCATGCAGGCCGCTTCCCAGGTTTAGCTATAATGAATTGTGGTGCCACAAACATGGAAATCAGTATGGGGATTCCTCACAAAGCTAAAGCTAGAAATTCCGTTTGAAGTCCTACTCCTCTTCTAGGTGTCTTCTTGAAGGAGTTGTAGACATCATATTACAGTGAATTATTCTGATGTAAGGCAGGCACAAGGCAGCTCAGAAGAGGGGTGAGTCTCTGTCTCTCTCTCTCTTTGTTTCTTCTCTGTGAAGTAGCAGTCAGCAGTTACCAAGTGCAAACAATTATCCATTACAAAAATTCAGTACTGCTTCATTTTATTTTCATGGTGTGCAGTTTCCTTTGAAATCCATTCTCGCAGACCTCTCCTGCTGGGAGCTAGGAAATCCTACGGAGGAAACTGCTGTCCTGGATAGGAAACCGAAGAACTTAGAAAAATAAATATGACCAATTATGGACTGTACTACTAAAGAAAACTACAGTGTGTAGAACATGGGGTAGATTTTCATCACGAAGCTCTTCTGTCTGTTGTTTATTTATTTTGGATTTTTGAGACAGGGTCTCGCTATGCGAGGCCTTGAACTGGCTGGCCTTGAACTCACAAGGTAGCCCAGGCTGGCTATGAACTCAACAGCGATCCTCCTGCCTCAGCCTCCCAAAGGCTGGGACTACAGGTGTGCACCACCACGACCAGCTGTGAATCTTATGCTAAGAGCAAGTAAGGGCTGGAGGTGTAGTTCAGGAGCTGAGCACTTGCTAGCAGCAAATAATGAAAGAGTAGAATCCTGTGCATGTGGAGCAGTTGTATTTTGAAATGTCGCAGGTACACTCAGTTAACTAGGAAGAAACTGGGAATGGAAAGAGGCTTACAAGTAAAGGAAAGGAAGCTGGGCGTTGGGGTGCACACCTGTAATCCCAGCACTTGGGAGGCTGAGGCAGGAAGACCATTGCAAGGTCAAAACCAGCCTGGTTTGCAGACTGAGCTCAAGGCCAGCCTGAACTGCATAAGGAGACCCTGCTTCAAAAAGACAAAGATAAAATAAAAAGGAAAGGAATTAAGATGTGTTATATCCACGCATCAGCTCTCCCCACAAATGTAATCATTATGTACTGCAAACACGGCCTAATAAATAAAAATGTTTTAAACAGAGGATAACCTGGACCTCTTCAGTAATATATATATTGAAACCAGCGAGTCCAGGACACAATACCTGTCAACTACTGCTAAATGTGGACCACGGCGCTGCTATGGAGAGACTGGGAAGGCGCAGTGCTCGCCCGGTTTCCAGCTGACACGGGCCCGGGCCCTGAGAGAGGCAGCCCGGCGGTCGCGGCAGGAGGCCCGGCTCACATGGCCGAGGTCAGAGGAGCCAGCACTTGCCGGCCCCAGCCCGGAGAACAAGCCGGCACTCAGAATGGTGAGATTCCCATTCGCCACATTCATGAGTTTTCTCTCCTGGTGATTCAGGAAAATAAAAACTCCCAACCTGAATGATATTGGGGCGAGTTCGTGTTCTGTAAAATCGAAGAATGAATTTTAGGAACAACGGAGGTTAAGAGCAGAATATATTTACTGAGGGAAAGAAAAGAAAGCTTCTGTCCAAGAGAGGGACAGTTCCCCAAGACCCTGTCTTCTCTAGGGACTTTTACAGAGCAAGATCACGAGGTGAGGCGGGTCCAAGGTAGGGGAAAAATGGACAAAACTATGGTCAGCCAATAAGAATTATTCAGGTAAAATTGATTAAATTGTCACAAATGGGGAAGAGAGTCACGTAGCAAGCGGGCATGAGTACAGAACAGGGGCTTTTCCTGTGAGGGGTTGGGTCAGTGACTGTTCAAGGTGATTGCTACCCATTTAGAATATCAATCCCTGACGTCCACCCCTAGGGAGGTGTGTGGGTGTATGTGTTTAGTCTTTGCTCTTGAGATCTGGCCCACAGCAAATGCGTGTCTTTCGTGTTGGCTCCTCCGAGGGCCTGGCCCTGCCTGACTGCCTGTAATATTTCTGTCTAACTCAGCCGCCTGTAACACTGGGACAGAGGTTTAGATTGAGATCAATAACTCAGGGCTGCAGTGCGGAATCCCTCAGGACCACGCGCCTTGGAACTCGGACTTCTGTGTCTCTCGGAGTCCCTAGGTCCCCTGAGTGCAGCAGCCGGGCAGGAGGGACACTGTCCCCCACACCGGGGGCCTGGCTCAGTGTCACTGGTCCTCCACGGGGCCCTTGGGAGCAGCAGTGGCTGCTGTCTGTCCCAGGGCAGCTCTGTGACCAGGCAGGACAGGGTGGCCCTGTCCGCCCGCTGCAGGCCAAGTGACGTCCCGCTCCCCAAAGGGCCGCTCCCAGGGGTCTCGTGGGAGCCACAGGTTCAGGAGCAGCCACCAAGAGGACGCCTCACCGCCCACAGGGTCACTGTGGAAAGACAGAAACCACGAATCCTGGCCACGCCTCACCCTTCGAGGGGCCAGGGCAGGGTTGCAGGTGATGCCCGGCCCATGCTGTCCTTCGCCGCGCCAGGTGGCTTCCTACACAGCCACCCCCAGCCGTGCATGCACACCGGCACACAGACCAGAGCCGCAGCAGCTCCGCGAGATGACGCAACTTAGGACAGGGCACGGTGCTCAGAAGAGCTCGCAGGCTGCAAAGACGAGAAGACCCTGTGCCTTACAGAAAACACAGCGGGGCGTGGTGGCTCGGGGCTATAATCCCAGCACGCAGGAGGCTGAGGCAGGACGACTGCAGTGAGTTCAGGGCCAACCTGGACTACATAGTGAGACCCTGTCTCAAAATACATACATGCATACATACATGAAGAGAGGAAGGAAGGAAGGAAAGGAAGAAGGGAGGGAGGGGAGGAGGGAGGAGAGAGGGGAGGAGGGAGGAGAGAGTCCTGCTCCTCTGCAGCCTGTTAGCGAGGCCGCGCTGCGCTTGTGGACACATCAAAGGTTTCCAGATCCTGTTTGGCCTCATTACCTTCTTCTGTACCTTTTACGAGATGTAGAAGGCTAAAATGATCTGCTTTTTGCCCTTATAAGTTATGCTAATCGCAATCATTGTAAAGCTTTACACCCAGTTGGATTTTTCTAGCTGGCCGGGGAATAGTGCCACAATTAGAGGTGAAGAAATAGCTTAGCTCATAGGGAAAAATTTCCCCTGACTTTTTACTTACAGGAAATCATAGATTATTCTTTTCCAAGTGGGGGGAAAAACCTCCTTTGTGAGTAATAAGACAAATTTTCACACAAATAACCAGTAACACGAGCTGGACAGATGTTGTTTATAAATTCTCTTACTTGTGCCGTTTCTCTGGGAAGTTGTTCAATTTGGGAAAAATAAAATCACGAAGTATGGAAGAATAGATGCTGTGCCACGGGGCCTTCTTCTAACGCAACAGGCCCAGGGCACGTGATTCCTGTTCGTGGTCCAACCCGCAGTCGGGAAGGAGTGCCCAAGCGGGAGGCCCCTGAGTCCAGGATCGGGGTGCGGGGTGAGCGCCTGACGTCGCTTGTCAGTAACAAAGAGAAAGGTTTCGGGGGCTGGGGATTTAGCTCAGCGGCAAAGCGCCTGCCTGGCAAGCGCAAGGTCGTGAGTTCGGTTCCCGGTACCGGAGAAAAACCAAAAAAAAAAAAAAAAACAAAACAAAGAGAAAGGTTTCCGGGCACCGAGTCCTGGGGGTTTGGGTTCCAGACTGTGGACTTGCTCTGGGGCACCTGGTGGTGGCCCCAGGACCCTGTCTGGAGCACGTGAGCCAGAAGCAAACGCAGGAGCCAGGGGACAGAGGCGTACCCGCCCTTTGTTTATTTGTTGTTTGTTTTGAGACAGGGACTCACTATGCAGTTCAGGCCAGCCTTAGACTCACTACACAGCCCAGGCTGGCCTCGCATTCACAGTGCTCCTCCTGCCTCAGCCTCCTGAGTGCGGCGATTAGTGGCGTGCCCCTCCCCTGGGTTACCTTCCCTTTTGAGGGTGCCTTGGTTGACCGCAGAACCTCCCACCAGACCCCACCTGTTAGAGCCCCAGGACGAAGCCATAACACCTGTCCCGTATGGGACATCAAGACCCAAACTACAGCACCCGGCTCTGCATTTCGGGCCTCTGTCCCACTCACTGTGACAGCATCAGGTCATTTCCTATAAACAGTAATCAGAGGCCCTGAAACCACCCAGAGTGCAGCAAGGAAGACCGACATTGATCTCAAGGAGCAGCCATTTTCCTACACCATTTTTCCTTTATCGTGGCAGAGTAGTACTTCATGGTGTATAAACCACATTTTCTCTACCCACTCATCTGCCGTGGGGCCTGCGAGTCCAGCCACGATAACTGCGTCTGCGCAGCCTCCCGGGGCTCGTGCAAGGCCTGTATGATGCTGGGCGGGAAGCCATCGAGAAACTACCGGACTCTCCATCCCTTAACAGTGGCTGGTGTTAGGCTGGAGATTTAGCTCAGTGGCAAAGCGCCTGCCTGGCAAGTGCAAGGTCATGAGTTCGATTCCCGGTACTGGAAGAAAAACAAACAAAAAACAGTGGCTGGTGTCGGGTGCCGCTGGTGAAGACCGAGTCCCAGTTGCCAGCTCTTCCCTTGCCTGGCAGAGGGGAAGCCCCCGCTCACTGGCAGGACAGAGGTCTCTGTGCCAGGTGTGAGGGCATGCACAGCCCCAGCAGGAGCCCAGCTGCACATCCGGGTCCTAGGCACCTGGGGAAGAGTCAGAGGGCAAAGGTCAGACAACCTCTATTCGGTTCAGCTGGGGTAGCAGAAGGTTTGGCTCTGGTTAAAAGCCTTAGGACTGGAGCTCTCCGTGACCAAAGACAGACTGATGCCAGCGTGGGTCTAAAAGAGCACCCCTCAAACAGGCATGGTGGCGCACAGGAGGCTGAGGCAGGAGGATCCTGGGAGTTCCAGGCCAGCCTGGGCTGCATAGCAAGATCTGGTCTCAAAAAGCCTAGTCTGCACAGCTGGTTTGTGAACGATGGATATTTAGGGCTCTCGGGGTGGGCTAGAGGACTCGGACAGGACCCCGGCCCCGCAGAGTTCTGTTACCCCGCGTTCTGTGCCCTACACCCTGCATGGAGGTCATGCATCCTGCCCGAGGTGACTTCTGGGTGGGTTAGGATGGGGAAAGGAGGAGAGCTCGAGTCCAAGGAGGCGCAAGGCCCTGAGTCCACCTTCGGAGCCCAGCCCGGCTCAGCCTAGCGGCGGCACACCGGGCAAACACAGGCCTCCGTCACCCACCCCAGCCGGGTCCCTCGGTCACCTGTCACCCTCGGCCGACCCATCGCATGCATAGGGCAAGCGTGCAAGTTACTGTCCACACAGATGCTTTTCTTCAGGAGACAGTGACAGAAAATCACACACAAATACGTAAACTTCTTCAAAGCAGAGAACAGAACGGATGTCAGAGACGCAACTTCCATAGCCAGCAGCCACGCGCCCTCCCCCAGCTGCTGTGAGCGGTGTCAGCCCCATACGCAGCTCAGGCTGGCTGGAACCCAGTAAGCAGCCCAGGCTGGCCTCAAGTTTGCAGCGATCTTCCTGCCTCAGCCTCCCGAGGGCTAGGATCACAGGTGTGTGTCACCTCAGCCAGCTTCAAAAGTGCTAAATCCACCCTTTGTGTAGCTTCCCTCTTTCCTTCCTTCCTTCCTTCCTTCCTTCCTTCCTTCCTTCCTTCCTTCCTTCCTTCCTTCCTTCTTCCCTTCCTTTCTTCCTCCCTCCCTCCCCTCCTTCCACCAATGTCTGGTGTTGCATTTCCAGAACACCCATTCCAGTGGAGCTTGACACTTTTTCACTTCCAAGTTCTCATCCCTCCAGTTTCTTGAGGTGAGGTGCATGAGGATCAGGCAGGTGTGGCCGCCTTTGGCTCGCAGGGGTGAGGAGCACACAGCCACCACTGGGTTTGTGACTCAGTTTTTATTTTTGTTTTTTTTTTTTTGTCTTTTTTGAGACAGGGTCTCACTCTGCAGTTCAGGCTGGCCTTGAACTCACTTTGTGGCCCAGGCTGGTCTCGAACTTGCAAGGATCCTCCTGCCTCAGCCTCCCGAGTGCTGGGATTACAGGAGTGCGGCACCACGCCAGACTATGACTCAGGAGTTTGAAAGAGTTGTGTGATAAAGGAAAGGCCAGGGGCAAGGACAGACAAAAGGGCTTCAGATGTCTTCAGGACTGCAGGAACAGGTAGAAAGGGAGCTGCTCCCTGGGTCCTGGGGAAGAAGGAGGCCATGGCCCCAGGTCCCCACCTGGGCCTCCCCCGCCATTTCCCTCCTTGCTGCCTGGCTCCAAGGTCTCTTGTTGGGTTTTGTTTTTGTTTTTTGAGGCGGGGTCCCCCTAAGTAATCCAGGTCTTTCTTGAATTTACTGTGTAACCCAGTCTGACCTTGAACCCGTGATTGTCCTGCCTCAGCCTCCTTTGCTGAGATTAAAGAAGAGCAAGATTTTTGTGAAAGTTTCCTGTGTAAAATTGGAGCCCTTGGCTGTGACCTTCTCAGGCTAATTGTGTGTTTTGTAACAGGCCAGGAAGTGACAAGAGCCAGACTCAGGGGCACGGCCTCTGGAATTTTGGGAACTTTTGGAACTCCTCGTGTTACAATTGGCATATTTTGCTGTGAACTTTACCTAAATTAGGGTAATTACCTAATTGGGTTTAGTGAGACAAGGTTTAACATAGCGCATACCAGAACCCTCCCCTCCTCAGGGTTCATTCCCTGGTGACTGCTCCTTGTAGTGGAATTAGGGGTGGTTTTTTTCTCTTTGGTATCAGGAATCGAACTCAGGACACTGCACATCCCAGGCAGGTGCTTGTGCCACTGGGCTTATTTCCCAGCCCTCCCGTTGTGTTTTTGAAACACTGTAACTTTTTACTAACAGTGGCTAGAAGTTACTCTTAAAAAATGTGACCATCATTTAAAATTCAACAGACAAGTCCCATGGCAGTGCAGACTTGGTGGAAGGGGCCATACATACATAAACAGAGACATCCCTCAGATGGTAGGAAATTGGCCACCTCTGAAAACCACAGGAAGGAGGGGAGATTAAGAATTGTGGGGGCTGGGGATTTAGCTCAGCGACACAGTGCCTGCCTGGCAAGCACAAGGTTGTGAGTTCGATTCCCGGAACCGGAAAAAAAAATTTTTTTGTGGAGGCTTAGACAAGGGACTAGCTCAGTGATACTGAGTTTTCCTAACGGGGCGGGTGGGGTGGGGTGGGCTGAGACACTTTTAAGAGCAAAAGAGCCATGTCTGTCTGGAGGTGCACATGTATAATCCCAGTATTCTGGAGGCTGAGGCAGGAGGATTTCTCCAAGTTGCAGGCCAGCTTGGGCTCCATAGCGAGTTCAAGGCCAGGCTGTAATAGCGAGATCTAGTTCAAAAGAAAAAAAGGCACAAAAGAGAACATTAAACAATCACACCAGGACAACTCATAGAAACATGAACTGTCTGGGGTGGATCAGGACATGTGGTCAACCCACCCACAAGTGAATATTTGAAACAGTTTTTCTCTGTTCCTCATAAGCTTTTATTACATCAGAGCATGGCAAAGATATTTTTCACTTTCTTTCCTATTGAGAAATAAATTTGTTCCATTTTCTTGAAAAATAATCCTTCATCCTAAGTCACAGCCAATCTGTTTAGAGCGTCATCTTATTTACCTATTTGTTCACTTATTTATTATTTGAGATCAGGTCTTTCTATGTTGCCCAGGCTGGCCGTGAACTCCAGAGTTCAAGTGACCCTCCTGCCTCAGCCTCCAGGGTAGCTGAGATTACTGGTATGTACTACTCTGCCTGATTCAGCACATCTTTTCTCTCTATAAAAATAAGCTATAAACCAGGTGTGGTGGCACACACCTGTAATCCCAGTACTCAGGAGGCTGAGGCAGGAGGATCATTGTGAGTTTGAGATCAGCCTGGGCTACAAAGTGAGCTCAAGTCCATCCTGAACTTCATAGTGAGACTCTGCCTCAAAAAAGACCAAAAAAAAGTTATAGATTATCCACATATCTAAATTTATATGAATCCTCCAGAAGATTCCTTCAAAATACTGGCAGTCTCTCCTGTAATTTCAACATTTTCTCAAAGGCATTTAGTTTTATTTTGCACAA
>NW_004955418.1:20586943-20590096 GCF_000276665.1 Chinchilla lanigera | reverse complement strand
GAGAGCTGTGGGACATACACGACGCAGGCTCTGCATCCCTAGAGGAGCCAGATTTCTTGTCATGGGCCACAACACCTGACACCCAGGACCCAGAGAAAGGGAGAGAGAGCCCGGCTCGCAGTTTCCGAGAGCTCAGATCATGGTCTAAGGCGGAAGGGCCTGCGGGGGCAGAGCCGCTTGGCTCAGGGCACCCAGGAGGCAGAGCAGGAACAGTGCACAGAGGAAGGGGTGAGGCCCGCAAAGCCATGGCTCCCCCCGCCGCCCTGGACATGAGCCCCACCGTCCCCAGGCACCCTTCGTGCCCACCGCGGTGCAGAGCAGCGAGAGCTGCGGAGACGGGAAGCCTGGGGAAGAAAGCTCGGCCATAAAAACCGGAATCCTCTTCCCAGAGCAGCCACAAGCCCAGGCTGTGCTCTCTGGCCTTCTCCCCGTGGCCCTCATTGACGGGTGACCTGTCCCATGCTGGACGGCTGCTCCTCGGAGACGCGGGGCAGAGCACGCACAACAGACCGGGGCGCCCCGCAGGCCCCGCTCCACTCCGCTCTGCTCTTGTTCCCGCCCCTGTCACAGCCGTCAGGCAGGACTCCAGTGGGGGTGGCGGGGGGGACAGTGGGCTCCCTTATCCCCAGGGCTGTCTTAGTGTCCCTACCGGAAGCCAGCGCCACCCACAGCCCAGCATGGACCTTGTCCTCCCGCACACAGACCTGTGGGGAGTGGAATTCGCCCAGCAGGCGTCAGGACAGACGGACGACAACCTGGACAGTGAGAGACACACGGGACAAAGCTCGGGAGTGTGGTCTTTCTCCTCTTTCTCTAGGAATCATTATATCGCACTAAACTCATCTCTTGCACTGATGTGAGACGATAGTTTCAAGAGTTACAAGGGATCTATTAGAAATTTTAAAAGAGCTGGGCATGGTGGTGCACGCCTGTAATCCCAGCATTTGGGAGGCTGAGGCAGGAGGATCATTGTGAGTTCGAGACCAGCCTGGACTACAAAGTGAGCTCAAGGCCAGCCTGAACTGCATAGCGAGACCCTGTCTCAAAAAGACAAAAAAAAAAAAAGAAATTTTCAAAGGATGCACTCAAGGAACTAGAGTGCGGGCCCTTGAGGAAGGAGGGCTGCAGTTTGGAGCTGGGAGTGTTTACATGTTTGGGGTAGCACGATGATCATTAGAGAAAACTAGCCAGGCGTGGTGGTGTGTGCCTGTCATCCCAGCTCTCGGGAGACTGAGGCAGGAGGATCGCTGTGCATTTAAGGCCAGCCTGGGCTACATAGCAAGACCCTGTCACAAATAACAAAACAGAAAATGACCCCCAGAGCTCATGTGCTGAGGGGGCCATTGGGTGCTGATGCATCAGTGGATGAAGCCACCTGAGTTGGCAGCTGATGGGAGGGGCGGGAGCCATCTCTCCCGACCTGCGCACTCTCTGCTCCACGCCCTTCTGCCCTCAGCTTCCTGCCTGGGCACCGCCCCCCGCGGAAGGAAGCGGGCCACCTGTGTCTGAGAACGGCTAGAAGGAGATCGGTGTGGTGAGAACAGAGGTCCTACGTACCAGCGGGGCATGGTGGTGCACATCAGTAATTCCAGCACTCAGCAGGCTGAGGCAGGAGGATCACTGCCAGTTTGAGGCCAGCCTGGGCTACAGAGTGAGTTTCAGGCCAGCCTGGACTACGTAGCAAGACCCAGTCTCAAAAAAGCAAACGAATTAGGCCTGCATCTGGGGTCTGTTTTCTCATCATTTATTTGTTTGAAAGGGATTGGAGGGGTGAGGTCTAGATCGAGCGTTGTTGGGTGAAGTTTCCCCCAACACCAGCTTCTCTGCTCCCATCCCGCCCTCTCCAGAAAGCAAACACGAAGCCCAGCAGACTCCCCTGTCTTCCCCGGGGACGCAGAGCTTTCCTTTCCCCCCAGCAGCTCCTGCGGCCCGGCGCCTGCTGGGTGGCGATTCGCGGTGGTGCCGCATCCGGAGCGCGCGCCGTCCTGCTCTCCGTGCCCGGGGCTCGCTGTGCTGTGGCCGGGCGGCCAGGCGAGGGGACAGAGGCCGAGGGGCTGACGGGAAAGGGACAGGCCGGGGCTGAGTGGCCCTGAGACCCAAGCCCAAGGGCATGTCGAGCTTGCTTGGCCTGGTTTCAGCTGGCCCGGTTTTTTTTTTTTTTTTTCCCAGAGCTTCCCAGGTGATTTATTATAAAACCAAGAAGAAAGAGAAAAGAAATCCAAACCGGTGTTTCTCAAGCTGTGAGCACCGCAGTCTCCTCCTTGTCACTGAGACTCAGTCGCTGACACCCGCCGCCCGAAGGTGCCAAGTGTGGCCCGAGGCTGGCGGCTCCGCGCTGTTTCAGCGAGATGGAGCAGAGCAGAGCCGGGCGGCAGAGCCTGGAGCCGTGCGTCCCCGCGGCTGTGAAGCTCGAAATGTAGCCTCTGTCACCCAAGGCGGCAGAAGAGAGCTCTGGAGTCTGCAGCAAGTACCTGCTGGGCGTGGTCCTGTAAAGATAGACTCCGCCCACTTGTGGTGGAAGGGGTGTAGGGGTACGAAATTTCTATTTCATGTCATTTTTATGTTTTCCATTGATTGTTTGTTTGTTGTCTTGCTATGCAGTTCAGGCTGGCCTTGAACTCCTGGCGATCCTCCCGCCTCAGCCTTCCTAGTGCTGAGGTCACAGGCGTGCTCACCACGCACGGCTTGATCAAGTTCAGATTATTTAAGTAGTGAAACCAGTCTCACCTCCAGGTGCTCTGGGACCTACACTGAGCAGCTTGCCTTTGACCCCACTTGGGTGGATCAGATTAGAGGCTGCTTCAAGGTGCCCCTAAGGGGTCTCCTGCTATGATTGGCTCATTCACCTTTCTTATTTTGAGTAAAAACACCTGGATTCAGAAACGAAGACTCCCGTGGTTAGTAATAACAATAATCACCGTTGTTACAATAAAACAGTATTGTGGGGCTTTAGAAAAATGTATGTCAAAGTCCCACGTTCAATGTGGCAGAGCAGCTTTGGCAAATAACGGGATACCTAGCTAGAATTCACCTCTTCGTGTGTCAGCGTTTCCCTGGAGAATGAGACCCTTGCACTTGTACTGATACACTGACAGCTTGCCATGAGGAACGGGTGTTTAAAGGGTGTGCTCACACCCGGTGTGGTGGTGCACG
>NW_004955418.1:20578679-20586603 GCF_000276665.1 Chinchilla lanigera | reverse complement strand
AAGCTCACAAATATCTAGCTCTGCTGAATTCACATTATTCAGTACAATAATCTATATTATTCAGCATTATAATCTACACATAGTAATTACATATTTTTAAAAATAGTCTTGAGTTTACCAACATTAAAAAACATTTACCAGGCACATGGGTGCCCTTTGAGACAGCCTTTTACAGTTAAATTTTATTGATTTACACATATCGCACCGGATGGAATGTCTATGAAATATTAAGGCTATTTTACACTTTTGTTGGTTTTGGTTGAGACAAGGTTTCACTTTGTAGTGCAGACTGGCCTTGTGTTCACAGCAACCCGCCTGCCTCAGCCTCCCGAGTGCTGGTATCACAGGTGTGTGCCATTTCGTTTAACATTAAAATATGTTTAAAATATGAGTTCTATGGCTACCTTTCGCAAACAGATTTTTTTTTAAGTAAGAAGGAACTCATAAGAGTTAGGAACCGTCTCAGCCAAAGCTGCATGTACCAGGGCTCCTGTTTCCAGCAACTCTAGCTAGAGTTAAGCGAAAAATCAGTTTATTAGGTGAGCAGACTCTCTGTTCGCGGACTTCTCGCGAGAACTGGAGGAGGTCGTCCACAGGAAGACCGGGACCTGCCCTCAGCCTGCGGCGTGGGTTCGCAGCACGGCCTGTCAGGACCCGGATGTAGAAAATCTCGCGGGTTTCTGGGAGGTTTGCACAGTATAAAAGGACACAGCGCCGGCCTTTTTCAGGGTAACTTGTCGTCCTCTGGGCTGGTCCGGCTCGCAAGCCCCGCGCTCCGCGAGGAGGGGCCGTGACCTGCGCCGCGTCCGCTCCACCTGCCCGCCCGGGGGAAGGGGCGGCAGAGAAAGCCCAGAAAAGCAGCCGGAGCCGGGCGTGGCGGCAGTGCTGCCATCCCGGCACTCGGGAGGCTGAGGCAGGAGGATCGCTGCGAGTTCCACGCCAGCATGGGCCGCGTAGTAAGTCTAAGGCCAGGGCGAACTGCACAGCTAGACCCTGTCTCAAGATAAAAACACTGAAACAGAGCCGATGGGCAGTAGGCCGACAGCAGCGTGAGAGCCGGGGAGAGCGGCCGGGCGCCTCCGTGGCGTCGTTTCCCAGGACCGGCACTGCCTGGTTCGGTGTCCCCTGGAGGAGTGCACTGCCCGGCTCTGTCTTCCCTCTGTGTGACGCGGCTCCCAGGGGCCACGTGGAGGATGCGCTGCACTGACCTCAGTGCTGCTTCTCCAAAAACACGGCCGCGCCCAACAACAAACGCTCTGATCACAGGGCGTGGGGCTATCTTTGCGCCGAACCCAGAGTAGGGCGCATTTAGTCTCTGTTCTCCAGCATAACTTAACTACAGTTGATTCCAGGTACTTATAGCTAGGTCATAAGAAACCTTTCGGAAAGATGCTTTTCTGAGACTTGGTTGTGAATCACCATTCCCCAAATGAAATATTCATTCCAGGCGATCCTCCCGCCTCAGCCTCCCAACTGCTAGAATGACAGGTGTGCCCCACCCACCCTGATCCGACCAGGCTCCTGAGGACACGTAGCTCCATAGCACCCCGATTCAGTCACCCCAAGCACTACAGTGAGCACGCGAGGCTAGGGGGGACGTCCTGAGAGAAACCAAAACACTTGTTCTAAAATGGTGACCCTCCTTTCGCTCCACCCCCAGGGTTAAACTGGCTTTAGGTCCCTGGGGTCCGGGTCCTCCGGTACCGTGTGACACAGTTCTAGGGGAACTTGGGCTCCTGCATGGGCAGCCGCAGGCCAAGGCTTCTGAATCACATATTATGAAGAATAATAAAAACCTTCTAAGAAAAATCAATAACATTTTAAGTCAGGGTACTAAAAATACAGTGGAGTAATAGCAACTCTGAAAAAAAAAAAATTGAAAAAGACTTCAGCTTACTATTTATAGTAGACTCCTCTAGCCGGGTGTGTACTGCCGACCTGGAATCCCGGCACTCGGGAGGCTGAGGCAGGAGGATCAGGAGGATCCATGTGAGTTTGAGGCTAGCCTGGGCCACATAGCAAGACCTTGTTGTCAGCCCTAACACTGCGGCTGGCACCGTCTGCACCGCCGTGGCTTCAGCGGTCCCGCGAGGGGATGGGGCCGTGCGGGCGAGGCTGTGCTCTGCTCCGCTCCCCAAGAGCCCGCCTGGCCTCTGGGAACCCAGGCAGGGCGCGCGGTGAAAGCTGCCGTGCGCAGCGCTGGTGGGTGCGGCCGTCACCGACCTCGGGGTCACAGCGCAGCCGGCAGCGACCAGACGCCCCGTGGCCCCCAGCGCAGGCACCACCCAGCCCAAGGCGGCCCTGCCTGCTGTCCCCTCCTCGCCTCTGCCTCTGCCGGCCGCGGGGACGCCGGCTCCCGGCCTCCGCTCAAGGACGTTCTGCTGCTTCGTTCCCTTTCTTTTCTCTTCTCCCCGCCGCCCCCGCCCCCACCCCCTCCCCAGCTTCCCATTTCTTTTTCTCTCTGTCTCCTTTGCCCTTGCTGGAGACTGAACCCAGGGACTCACGCCTGCTGGGCAAGTGCACGAGCCGGGAGCAGTCCCCAGCCAAGGAGAGGGTATTTTAAACCCTAATCCGGGCCCCACAGGGCCATGCACACCTGGAATCCCAGCGCTCTGGGAGGCTGAGGCAGGAGGATCAACCATTCAAGCCCAGCCCAGATAACAGCGATTTAGTGAGACCTTGTCTCTATATAAAAAATAGAAAGGGCTGAGGACACAGCTGAGTGCCAAGGCCGTGCGCTCCACCCTCAGCACCGCAAAGCAAAACAAACAAAAGCTTGACTTGTATTTCGACACTCCCAGGCTCACAAGAGTCCCTGGCTTCCCATGATGGTGACAACAGACTTCAGCCATCTCTACTGTGGCCGGGAATGGGGACCTCCTCGCCAGCTGTTTTTTTACACCACTGTTTCTTTGACCTAATGCCCAGCCACACTAAACTCTTCACTCTCTCCCAAGAGCCCTGAATGCTTTATTTATTCTCGCTTCCTTTTTTTTTTTTTTTTCTTGAGACAAGGTCTTGCTATGTAGTTCAGGCTGGCCTTGAACTCGAGGTGATCCTCCTGCCTCAGCCTCCCGAGTGCTGAGATGACAGACATTGGCCACCACCCCTTTATTTTTTAATTTTTTGTCTTTTTGAGACAGGGTCTCACTATGCAGTTCAATCTGGCCTTGAGCTCACTTTGTAGCCCAGGCTGGCCTCAAACGCACAACAATCCTCCTGCCCCAGCCTCCTGAGTGCTGGGATTACAGGCGTGCAACACCGCGCCCGGCTGGAACTCCATTTTTAAACGCTACCTTCCTGTAACTAAAAACATTCTCCTTTTCCCTTTCCCTGACATCGGGTTTGTTGGCAGATATCTGCTCTCCAGGGTAAAAAGACTTGATTTATGCAGTTTGCCCAACTCAGTGGTACAGCATCTGCCCCAAATTCGTGGGGCCCTGGCTTGGACTCCCCAGAACCACAAGAAAGGAAACAAAAAAAAAATTTTTTTAACTATCAATATGAGGTCACTGGATTTAGAAAGGCAAGATTAGAATGTTTTTCTCATGGTCAGATATAGCAAGTCATCAGTGTTTATACGAGGGGCAGTCGGCAAATATGGAGAATGTTTAAAAATTGTATTAGAGCGGCAGACACATTGCAGTGAACACTCCAAAATCCTCCCCCTCACTTCACACACATTGTCCCAGGGTCTCGCCACTGTCCGAAGCAGCTCTGGAGTCCTCTCTCCTGAGTGTCTCTCGTGGTGCTGCTGTGGCTGCTTTGATATCCTGAGCTGATTCAAAATGTTTCCCTGTCGCGGTCGAGCTGACTGTGGGGAAGAGCCGGAAGTACAGGGCGCTGGATCCCGGGAGGAGGGTGGATGAGGACACGGTGTCCTGCTGTTACAGGCCTTCCCTTCTGTTGGACGGCGCTGGGCAGCAGAGTTCTCTGGGTTTTGTTCACACCTCAGAAAGACACTCATGAGGGAGGACTCCAGAACTGCTTCAGAAAGCGGCAAGAACCGCGGGACAAGGCAGCTTGAAGCAACAGGAGGATCTGGGGGAAGAGCAATCGCAACGTGTCTTTTACTGTAATTCACGTTTTCTTTCTTTTTTTTTGTACCGGAACCCGAACTCAGGACCTTGCTCTTGCCAGGCAGGTGCTTGTCCCACTGAGCTGTATCCCCAGCCCCTAATTCATGTTTTCAAATGGAAACACTCGCCGTCTACTTCTGTCACACCTCGTACCCCTTGGCACCCACAGAAGACATAGAAACCTCGAAAGAATTTACCAGCTGCGAGCAACCCCCGGGACCTCATGTAGAAACCTGGTCCAGGGGTGGTGGAGCAGCCAGGTGCTGAGACCTGGGGAGGAGGGGCTCCAGGAAGGTCTTAGGTCGTCGACAGCATCCCGCGAGAGGGACAGCGGCACAACGCCACTTCCTGCCCGCTGTCTCTGGACTTCCTGTGCCCGCCATGCTTGCTGTGTGACACCACCCTTGCCAGACCAGCTCAATGCAGCTGCCTGGTCTTGGATTTGACCTCCAGAATGAAGCCAGAATAAGGGGCTGGGGATATAGCTCAGTGGCACAAGCACCTGCCTGGCAGGTGCAAGGTCCGGAGTTCAATTCCTAGTACCGAAAACAAAACAAAACAAAAAAAGCCAGAATAAACCTTCTTTACATCATAAACAGCCTGTCTAGTTTATAAATACTGCATTGCGAAGACACAGCCTTGTTCAGGGTTAATAATTATGACTATAAATGGTAACTTTATGCCTCCAAGGAGAAGCCAGACATACCTGTAATGCCAGCACTTGGGAAGCTGAGGCAGGAGGATTGCTGCGAGTTTGAGGCCAGCTGGACTACATAGCACTAAAGCATCTCAAAAAACAAAACAAGGGGCTGGAGATTTAGCTCAGGGGCACAGCGCCTGCCTGCCAAGCGTGAGGTCATGAGTTTGATTCCTGGTACCCGGAAAAAAAACAAAAACAAAAAACAAAACAAAACAATTAACAAACTTTACTCTTGGCATTCCTATGTAGAAATAACAGCCGGTGTGCGATTGGACAAAACTATCACGCACATGGTCATATTTAATTATAGTCATTTCATTTCTACTATGAAAGGAGAAAGATGAGTTTTTCCTGAAGACAAAACTGTTTTGAAATTTTACACAATGTTGCCAGTAAGAAATATTTTGATAATCCTAAGTTTAGAAAGAACATTTTAAATAAAAAAATAAAACAATAAATTTTTTTTTAAATAACATCTTCAGATCTCCAAAGTACAGGGTGTGGTGTTGCACACCTGTAATCCCAGCATTCGGGAGGCTGAGGCAGGAGGATCGTTGTGAGTTTGAGGCCAGCCTGGGCTACAAAGTGAGCTCAAGGCCAGCCTGAACTGCATAGTGAGACCCTGTCTCAAAAAGACCAAAAAAAAAAAAAAAAATCTCCAAAGTGCAGCACACCCATTGCATTGTGTAGCCTGCTTATGACTATGACATCGGGTGAAGGTTCTGTGGGTGCACATACCGGGTACCAGGGAGCCTTCGCTGCCGTCCATGTGCGTGTCTGGGGGGCTGACACTGACAGCGGCCCGTGGCCCCAGTAATTTGATAAGTTACACACGCACACTCAGAGGTTTGGGGTAGGACTTGTGACATTCACAGTCATCTGGAGAGAGCAATGCTGTCCCAGCCCTGAGTCCCTTGTCCCGAGCCTGCGCTGCCTCAGCCTCCACCCTTCTCTGGGTAGGGTTTTATGGCTTTAGGTACAAAGATCTCCCACTTCCAGTCTGTAGGCATTTTACAGTTTATGCTCCTGTGAATCATGTCTTTATTTTATTTTATGTATTTATTTCTTGAGACAGGTTCTCGCTGTGTGGCCCAGGCTGGCCTCGAATTCATGGCCATCCTCCTGCCTCAGCCTCCCCAGTGCTGGGATTATAGGCGTGCACCACCATGCCAGCCTAAATGCTATCTTTTTAAACTTCTGCTTTCTATAGAAGAATTGGTCTTGCCCTGGGGCGCCTTAGATCCTTTACCTGGGACGCCAAAAGTTACTGCTCACTTGGTTCCCAGCATAGCTCTGGTCCCTACCACTCCCTGAGCTGGGCCGCACACCAGGCGTTCGCGCTGGAGTCCACACTGGCTCCCGAGCTCTGTCATTGCCCTGCCCCAGCCCTGGCAGTAGCCACAGGGAAGTCCCCAAGGGCCTGGAGCTGCTGAAGCCACAGCACTTTTGGTCTGTGCACATGTCCCTGGCCGTCCACCCAGTCACGGACAGGCGCGGCCTCGATGAGACCTGGAGGCACGGAGGGGCCTGTGAGTCCTCGCGGGCAGCGTCGGGCGGCCTGGATCGGAGGACACAGCCGGCGTCCACGGGGCAACTCGCCAACCACAAGCCCCACCGGAGTCTGCACCACACACTCACCCGCTACCGGGCGGTTCCGTCCTACATTTGTCGAGACCAAGACAGAGCCGAGACCGTGCTCCGCTCTCAGGCCACAGCTTCCGGGCGCTGGCAGAAGACGCGGGTTGCTGAGCCAGAGTAGGAGTGCTATGGCTCGGCAGAAGCGCAGACCGCAGGCTGGTCCGTTCCCGCTGTGCCCTTGAAAAGCCCGCGCACCGCCCCGGACTCCGCAGCGGGCAGAGGCGCTTGGTGCGTTGCATTGCCGTCATAGCTACGAAAACCCCAGGCACACACGCCCTCCTGGCCCGGCCCCAGAGCCAGGCGCTATCTTCACTGTACTGCGGAGCAAACAAGCCTGCCTCTGCTTCGGAGGGAGACGCTATCTCATCTCCGGGCCTCCTTGCTGCACAAATATTTATTAAAGATGGTCAGAAGCAAAAGAGTCCGTGCCCCTGCTCACAAAATATGCAGAGAGAGCGTGAGAGATTCCTCCCAAGGACACCAACTCCACTCGACAGGCTCGCAGGGACCTGCGGACACCTCTCTCTGCACGGCTACCTTTCTTCTGCATCTTTCCTTCTGGAATATTTGTCTTCTACCAGGAATGAGTTTTCTTGCACATCAAGTGGTGTTTTCTTTACCGTAGATCTACCGGGGACCTATTCTGTCTGTTTTTGTCAGACAAATTTCAAGTCGTCCTCATTCCTGAAAAATATTATTGCTGAGGATAAATTAAAAACTTTTTTTGAGACAAGATCTTGCCATGGAGTCCAGGCAGTCCTCCTGCCTCAGCCTCCTGAGTGCTGGGATGGCAGGTGTGTGCTGCCACGTTTCTTTCGAGAATTCATTGCACTGCTTTCCGGCTTTGCTTGTTCCTTAAGACTAATAGTTCAACCTTACTTTTTCTCCTTGAAATTAATCTCTTCTGGCTGATCATAAGAGTAGCCTTATTATTATTATTGACACCATTTTTACTGTGTGATGAACCTGAATATGGATTTTTTAATGTACCCTCCCTTGGAATCACTGAATCTAGGCTTAGCACTCTTTTAACTCAGTATATTCTTAGCTATTATATTGTTTCTGCCCCCTCTCCCTGCCCTCTGCTACTGGAGTCTGTGTGTATTCCCCACCTTTCCCTCCTGCCCTCTGCCAGTGCTTACTGCGATTCATAATCTAGCCTGCGTATTTCCTTCTGTCCTGCCGTTTAGATCCCAGATTCTCTCTTCATTTGTGTTTAGGCTGTTTTAAATCCATCTGCAGGGTTCTCCATTTCAGTTACCACATTTTCTAGCTCTAGCTTTCTCATCTAGTACTTTTTAAAGTGTTATGACCCATTCAGTAGTTTTCTGTTCCCAGATATGCTTCCAAATCTTCTCTCTTACCTCTCCAAATCTAGGAAGCAGAGTTTTTATTTTTATTTTTTTAATAAAATTGAACTCAGGACCTTGCGCTTGCCAGGCAGGCACTTGTGCTGCTGAGCTATCTTCCTGGCACTAAGCAGAGTTTTTAAAATCTGTGCTTGAAG
>NW_004955418.1:20555651-20577949 GCF_000276665.1 Chinchilla lanigera | reverse complement strand
GCAGGAGGATTCCTGTGCGCTTGAGGCCAGGATGGGGTGCATGAGGCCCTGTCTCAAAAACAAAAAGCATTTAGAGCTGGAGCTGGAGCTGGAGCTGGGCTTCAGTTACTGAGAGAACCCCTGGCTTCCACGTCGCCCCACCTCCTGGCACTGCAACTTGGGTGACAAAGAATTAACTGAGCCGCACCCGGGGAAGACTCAGACTGCAGCCTTTGTGCCCCTCCCTCCACAGATTGCCCAGAGTGTAGGGCACTGCTTCGTTTGCCACATGCCTGTTGGGGCATTTTCAAAGGTCCCTAGGGAAAAGCACCCTCAAGCAGAACACACAAGTCTTTGCATTTCTATTTCCTTGTATGTCTTGAAGTAATTCTCCCCTACTTTATTTTGTTTTTGTTTTGCACGACTGCCATCTTGCTAGGTAGTCCAGGCTGACCTTGAACTCACTATATGACCTTGAACTTGCGGTTTGATCCTCCTGCCTCAGCCTCCCCAGTGCTGGTTTTACAGGTGTGGGGAATGTTTAAAGCTAAATGCACTTTTTTTTTCTGGTGTAACTTCATGCCCTTTCCACACCGCGCTGCTTCTCAGCGACTCAGGCTCCCCGTGTCCAGAGGTGGTGGCGCTGTCCCTGACGACTGAGAAGGGGGCACTGGAGCTGGGACTTCCTCATTGCCTTCCTGCCTGCAACAGCGACTGCGGCAGCCAGCGGAAACACAAAAGCCGCCCAGCGACAGTGACGAGAAAGGGATGGGGGGCTCCTGGCTTCAGCGTCCTCAGGCGACCACCAGTTCCCTTGCACCTGGCCCGGGGCAGAGGATCAGGCTGGGCCCGGGAGCCCCTGTGCTGAGGCCACGGGCCGGCCGGGTCCAGCTGCTGTTTGGCCCCAGGCGGCCGCTGGTGAGGCGGAGGGCTGTGTGTGAGCTGAGCTCTGCGTCTCCTGCAGAGGCCCGCCGTGAAGGGGCGGGGCCGGACTCCTCCTTCCCTTAAAGGGCAGTGACCTGAGCCTGGAGGCCCCAACGCCGGGAACCCCAGTACGCAGGAGGCTGAGGCGGGAGAATCACTGTGCGGTTAAGACAGCCTGGGCTACATAGAGAAAACCTGTCTCAGAACAGTGATGACGGCAGTGATGATGACTATGAAGGGGACTCAGATACAGAGAAAGGCTACGGACGGACGGCTCATCCCCTCCGGCGGCTTCCCTGGTGCCCGCCCGAGAGCGCCGTGAGCAGGGACCCAGCCTCTGTGAGCCCGGGTCCTGGGTCACGGGGCGGAGCGGCACAAGCCACCGCCCTCCTCTCGTAGTCCGCGCCCAGGGCTGAGGGCACTTGCTCTCGGGGAAGAGTGGGCTGTGATCGAGACCACGCAGAGGAGTGGGGCACGGCTGTCATCCCAGCACGCAGGAGGCCGAGGCAGGAGGGTCGAAGTTCGAGCCCAGCCTGGGCAGCTTAACATGGTGTGCGGCTGTGAAACGCACCGAGAACCCACAGCGGATGTGATCGGCGTACACCACAGACAGGGACCAAAGTCCGCAGGCGAAGGGGCGCGGGAGGTGCGGCGGGGGAAGGAGGGTTAAAGAGAGAGGAGAGGTCTCCCATGGCGCACGCCTGTAATCCCAGCGCTGGGGAGGCTGAGGCAGCAGGATTGCCTGAGTTTGAGGCCAGCCTGGACTACAGATGAAGACCCTGTCTCAGAAAACTAAAATAATAAAAAACATCTTAGTGAGACCCTGTCTCAAAATAAACAAGAATTGAGCTCGTTGCGAAGGCTCTGGGTTCGAACCCCACGATGGGAAAATAAAGGCCACAATCATACAAAGAGGCGACATTCACAAAGCCGCCTGGGAGCACAGAGAAGACACCGCGGCTCTTTCAGGGGACTCCAGGGAGGCTCTGGGGAAGAGGGCGCAGGGACCTCTGGTGCTGAGCTTGTCGGGGCGGCGGCCAGGGGTCCTGGGCGCGGAGACAGACGGCTGTGGGCGCAGCTCTGGAACCCCGGGTTCCAGTCCCAGCACCGCGGAGGAGAGCTTGTGAATGACCGGCAGGGGGTCTCTCGGGCGTCCCCACTGACACATCTGAGTGTTCCCGCTGCGCGGCCCCAGGCAGCCGGGCCGGGCGGGCTCCCTCGCTCTCCGGCCGCCTTTGGAAAGGACTAAATCAGGCGCGCTGAGTGGCAGCTCAGCCGGGCGACAGCTGCGCACCGGGTCCTCGGCGCTGCGGTCCCTGTTTTCCACTGGCGCGAATCCTGGGGACGGGAAGGTTCTGTTCTCTGCTGCTCCCCAGCCACCTGCTGCCGCCGTGGGTGACAGATCAGAGGCGCGACGGGGTGGGTGCCGGCCAACGGCAAGGTGACCGAGCGCGCGCAGCCGGGCTGCAGGAGTCTGAGCAGAATGTCACCTGGCGCCCCGCCGCCGGGACTCCGCAGTCAGCTAGGGGCGCGTTCTGATAGTCACGCCTCAGACACTGTCAGATAAACCCAGGGCACCTGGAGAGCTGCACACAACCGGCTTTAGGGAGGCTGAGGCAGGAGGATCGCTGCGAGTTCAAGGTCAGCCTGGGCTACTTAGCTAGGCCCTGTCTCAGAAGCACAGATAGGGGCGGGAGAGACCTTGAGGAACTGGGGATGACGTCCAAGCATGGATCCAAGCAGTGAAGGATGTACAAGAAAGGTCAGCAGTGTGAATACTGACAGACTTATAAAGGACTTCTCACATATAGAAAAGGGCCTTACTGTGTTGCTCAGGGGATCAAGAACTACTGAGCTCATGAGGTTCTCTTGCCTCAGCCACCTGAGTAGCTGGGACTGCAGAAAATAATAGAAACCAGTGGAAAGTATAACGTACTGGAGATTCAGTTGGGAAAGACCATCTGTTCATTAAAAGTAATCCAAACAAAGGAAGTCTCGTTTAAAAAAGAATGTGCTGCTCTTCAAGGTATGATAAAAGGGGTACAACAGACTATCGAATATCAATGCAATTTGAAAGGTGAAAATGAAAAAGAAATGCTGATATGACAAAGGAAAAGCTAAAATCTCAGGAACAGAAATATAAGAATAATACCACCAAACTTGCACATGAAATGAAAATCAAAGAAGAAGAATATAAGATAGAAATAAGCAGACTTTATCAAGATATGCAGAAAAAAGTTGAATTAAATGAGGAAAAGCAAAAGATCTAATAAACAAAGAGGATATGGACATTTCAGAGTTAAATGCAAAGGTAGTAACTCAAGGAAAGGAAAAGCAACATGAAACAATCAAACTACAGCTGGAGTTTGATGCCAACCTAGCAAGAGTTCAGACTAAATCAAAACCCTATCCAGACGCTACTGTTTCCCCACAGAGTATCTACAGAAGGAAGCTTCAACATCTTCAAGGAGAAAAAAACAGGGAAACTGCAATTCTTCATAATACCATTCATGATTTGGAGCGGCGCCTTTCTATCGGCAAAGATTCTCACCTTAAGTGTAGACCATTTTGAGTATAACAGTAAATTCATTAATTAGTATTTACTTTTTAAAAAGCATTTGAAAAAGTCACTTCCATTTTTTTTTTTTTTCCAGTACCAGGAGTCGAACTCACGACCTTGCACTTGCCAGGCAGGCGCTGTGCCACTGAGCTAAATCCCCAGCCCCATCACTTCCATTTTCATTATAAGCCTAAATAATAAAAAAAGAGACACTTAAAAAAAAAAAAAAAGCACAGATAGTGCATGTCTGAAAGTGCTTGCTAGGCTCCCTAGTAACAGCCACTGTGAGGGTCAGTACGTCCCGGGTTGGGCCTGAGCTTCCGGGAGAGCAGACACCGTTGTCCTCTGCTAGCCGTTCTCAGAGGCAGTGAGGCCGGGGGTGCGGTCTGTCCCAGACCCAGGCTCACAGCCAAGGAAGAGGAAACTGGCACCGTTCTGGTTCTGTTTGGTTCTGGAAAGCTCTCTTCACACATGGAGAAGTGGACGGGCTTCCTAGTGTGTGCTTATCAGTCCAAGTTTTCTAAGTCCAAAATACATTTACACATCTGCTATTTGTGTGTTCTTGAGACAGGGTCTCGCTATGCAGCCCAGGCTGGCCTTGAACTCATAGTGATCCTCCTGCCTCAGTCTCCCGAGTGCTGGGACCTGCTGGTGTGTGGCATCACACCCAGTTTAAGATTCTTGAATATCTTGGATTTATCCCAGTCCAAAAACCCTGGTGATTTCTGTCTAGAGGGATTGAAATGGTATCTGCAGGAGACCAAGGCAGCCGCAGAGGTCTGGTACTGACACTTGAAGTAAAACCGTGGCAGAACTTGAGGGCCTGGAAGTGCGCTCGTTCACTTATTCATTTATTGTTCCTTTGTTTACTTGAGACAGGGTCTTGCTGTATATTTCAGGCTGGTTTTGAACTCACTATGTATCCCAGGCTGGCCTCAAACTAACAGCAATCCTCCTGCCTCAGCCTTCTGAGTGCTGGGATGACAGCTGCGTGCTACCACTATGCCTGGCTGTTTATTTTAAAGCGGTGCCTCTCTGTGGCTCTTTATCAATAGGGAGCAAAGCAGGCTTCCCTGGACATCTGAGGAGAACCAACCACCGCAAGATACACATCAACAGAAGATGAGGCACACAAGCCGGAAGAGCTGGCGCACGCCTGTAATCCCAGCCCTTGGGAGGCTGAAGCAGGAGGATCTCAAATTCAAGCCCAGCCTGGGCTGTTCCATGATGTAATGAGACCTGGCTCAAAGTAAAAAAGAAGGCCTAAAGATGACCTTCAGAGTGAAGGCCCTGGGTTCAATCCCCACAACCAAAGAAAAGGGAGGGAAAGGGAGAGATAGCCAGTGACAGTGGACGGGCCAGCCTGACCGGGGTCGCCCTGGCTGGGCTGCAGCAGCACTGGCACAGAGCCCTGAGAAGGAGACCTCCCCAGGCCCGGGGCACGCGCTACAGTGCAGCCCAGGACTTGGAGCAGCAGAGTCCACGGTGTTCAGTGTGCTGGGAGGGCTTAGCTGCTGGCTGGGGTTGCAACCTGTAAGTTCAGCCCTCCAGAGGCTGAGGCAGGATTGCTTCAAGTTCAAGGCCAGCCTGGACTACATAGTGGGACCCTGTTTTAAAAAAAATGAGAGGACAGAGTCGCTGGGCATGGTGGTGTGCATCTGTAACGGCAGCATGCTGGGAGGCTGAGGCAAGAGGATCTCCATGAGTTCAAGTCCAGCTGGCCTGGCAAGACCCTGGCTCAAACAAACAAACAAACAAAGAGAGATTTGGTGATTGTTAATGGAAAGGCAGTCTTTGCAGTTTGTCCAGTCTGCTGTATGGTGATGAAATTATCCTAAGACTGCAGACACGGCTGGAGCTAACTGGATGTACGCAGTACCAGCCATGCTGGGTGCCCCGTCCCTAAGGCCCTGTCGCCCTCTGCCTGGGACGCGGCAGGTCCTAATGAGGGACATCCCACGTGGGTGGGTGATGAGTATCTCAGCACCCGGGGCTGGTTCTCAGGATGGCCGTGTAGCCATGGCGGCGCACACCAGTGATTCCAGAGCTCAGGGAGGCTGAGGCAGGAGGATTGCAGGTCTAAACACAGCCTGAGGAATTTAGCAAGACCAGGTCTCAAAATAAACAATCAAAAAGGGCTGGAGACAGAGCTCAGGGCAAGGGCAGGTGTCCAATCCCCAGTACTCAAGAAAAACAAAGCAAGAAAACCCTGCCCCTTCGGGAAGAGAAAGAATTCTCCAAGTAACAAGAAACGCCTCAGGCACAGCTGCATGGCCTGGGATGATCCGCCCCCACTCAGACAGAAAGTCTTAGGAAAAGGCTGTGAGCCATGACAGGGGTTTGTACTCCCAGCCACTGAGGAGGCTGAGGCAGGAAGATTACTAGAGCCCCGGAGCTGGGGGCCAGCAACATAGCCAAACCTCATTTCAAAAAAACCCAAATTGAAATTGGCAGGTGCTGTGCCCCAGGAGTAACCTTACCCCTGTGTCCTATGCAGCCTCAGGCGGAGCTTCGCTGCCTTTTGCCGGGACCTGGAAATGGACTCTGAGTGTGAGGACTGTATGCAGAGGCATTTCCTGTGCCGGTCCTATCTGGGGTTTTGTTTTGTTTTGAGACTGGGTCTCGCTATGTAGCCCAGGCTGGCACAAACTCAAAGTGATCCTCCTGCCTCAGCCTCCCACATGCTGGGATTGCAAGGGTGCACCAGCAAGCCTGTCTTGTTATTATTTTATTTTTTGGTCTCTTTGAGACAGGGTCTCCGCAGGTAGTGCAGGCTGGCCTTGAGCTCACTATGGAGCCCTGGCTGGCTGGAACTCACAGTGATCCTCCTGCCTCAGCCTTCCGAGGGCTGGGATGATAGGCATGCTCTACCTTGCCTGACTCAGACATTTATGACACTGAGTGCTGGGTGTGACGTGCTATTACACAACCTGTGATTATACCCTCTCAAGCAGCAGTTTAGACCCACAGCAGAAATGAGCAAACACAACAACAATCCCTGCTCATGGTTGTTTTTCATAATTATAGTCATCCCCGGCTCCAACGCTGCTTTTAAAGGCTGAGCCTCTGCCACGTCCAGAGGACACACGGGGCCTCGTTTGACCTCTGCAGCCGGCTGCAGGTCTCTCCCCAGGCCTGTGATCCTGCACTCAGGAGGCCGAGGCAGTAGAGTAGCAAATTCAAGCTCAATCTAGGCAATTTAAGGATTTAGCAAGACCCAGTCTAAAAATAATAAGCAATTTTTTTTTAATTAGCAATTTTGAAAGGCTCAAGGCCGAGGTCCTGGATTCAATCCCCAGTTCCGTCACCACCACCACTGCATACAGTCTAGGAAAACACACCTCAAAATTCTCACAGTATCTGAGAGGCTGAGGCAGGAGGATCCTGTTGTGTTTGGAAGGAAACAGTTTTGGTTTCTTCCTTTACACGCTAGTAGGACAGAATCCCAAGAATTTATTTTAATGAACATAATTGCTTTATTTCTGTTCTGGGATGAGCCACACTTCCAGCAGAGAGGTCAGTAAGTGTTCTGGCCTCAGGCAGGAAAGATCGTGCTTGTAGACAGAGACTGGCGGAAGGAACCAGAGACCCAAACCCTTGGTCTTTTTAAAGTTCCTCTTCTTGTAGGTGAGGTGGAGACAGAGGCAGAGAAAACCGGTTGGTTAACACCAGATGATTCTGTTTACTTTGTTTGTGGAGTGACTTCACAATCTCATCCACTGAAGTGGGCCTGATAGGGAAGCACCCTCGTTCTGACCCAAATCCTGATTTCTCAGAAGGTCTCATCAGCGGCCTGGGCTCAGCCTTGTGACCTGGGATGTGTGGTTCCTGAGACTGCCTTGCTGTTGGGCCCCATCAGGGGACTCGCCCCAACCCACAGCCTCTCTAGCAAAAGGGTGCGGACTGGGCGTGGTGCCGCTCGCCTGTGACCCCTGCACCAGTGAGGCTGAGGCAGGAGGGTCGCTGTGAGTTCCAGACCAGCCTTGGACTACATAGTGAGACCCTGTCTCAAAACAAAATATCGAGAACCACGAAAAAGCTCACCAGCTTATGTTTACGAAATTAATGACCAAGACAGACTAATTCTAATCCGCTCCTCACAACGACCCAAGCACACTTTTCATTGGAGAAAACTGTTCCCGAGCTTGTCATTGCGAGAATGATCTTACTGCTTCAGTGCTTAGGGCCATTTCATTTTTATCTAAATTTGGATTTCTGAGGCAGGATCAAGCTATGCAGCCCAGGCTTGCCCGGGGCTCGGTGCGATCGGCCCACCGTCCCGCCTCAGCCTCCTGCGTGCTGGGCTGACAGGCGCGCGCCCGAGCCCGGCTGTTTGCGGTCTCTCGGGCACCGCTCCGTGCTTGCTGGCGTCGCGTCCTCCTTCCCGAGGCAGACAGACTGAAAAGGCATTGCACAATCGCAGCGGGAGAGCCAGCGCCCGGGCCACCGCCCGCCGTGTCTGGAACAGCTGAGCGGCCAGGCTGCGGGGCAGAAACGCGGCTGCTGCGCGCTGCCAGGAGCCGGGAGCCGGGAGCCGCAGGGCCGCCCGGGCCTGTGAGGAAGCGGCGGGGGCGGAGCTTCCAGTAACTGGACTGCCCGCGGAGGCCACACACAAACAGTAAAGTGGAACAGAAGCCAGGCTGCCCTCCCTGGCTAGGCCCCTAGGCGGAAGTCCTGCCTCTGGGCAAGGGGGCACCAGTCCTAAGTTAGGGGACCCTAGCATCGCTTGTTTTTGTTTGTTTGGTTTGGTTTTTTGGAGACTTGTCTCTCTATGTAGCCCAGGCTGGTCTCCAACTCCCAGCAATCCTCCTGCCTCAGCCTCCTGAGTGCCAGCGTGACCAGCGACCCACCCCTGTTGCAGTTGTAGATTTCAGGGTAGATTAGCTGCATGCGACCCCAAACAGAAAGGTAGTTCTTGGTGGGCTTGGACACCTTTCTCAACAGACTATGACCAGCACTTGTCCCAAGCTGTCATTCTGAAGGTCGGTGCAATTGTTATTTATGTGTCCAGGACACTGACAGGTACAGAGGGAGAGGAGGTAGCCAAGGAGCGTTCACAGAATGAATGGATGTGGGAACTAATCTCCAGGTAAGGCTTACAACATAAGTCCTTGGGAGGCTGAGGCAGGAGGATCACCACGAGTTTGAGGCCAGCCTGGGCTACATAGTGAGTTTGAGGTCACCCCGAACTCCATAGCGAGACTATGTTTCATGTGTTTTCCGGCCTGTTAATCTGGCTGTTACGCTGTGCTATGATGATTAACTTATAAGAATTTATAGGATAAATAAGTGAATCTGATGCTGGCAAAAAAGGGGGTTGAAGGGGAAAGGAAAAATAAAGCATCGAGATGTGTTATGTACAGGTACCAATTCTTTTTTTTGTTGTTTTTTGTTTGTTTGTTTGTTTTTGTCTTTTTTGAGACAAGGTCTTATTATGCAGTTCAGGCTGGCCTTGAGCTCACTTTGTAGCCCAGGCTGGTCTCGAACTCACAACAATCCTCCTGCCTCAGCCTCCCGAGTGCTGAGATTATAGGCATGCGCCACCATGCCCAGCAAGGTACCAATTCTTTAATGAATGTAGTTATTATGTGCTACAAAGATGAGTTGATAAAAATTCATTTTAAAAAATCTCTTTGAGACAGGGTCTCGCTTTGTAGTTCAGGCGGGCCTTGAACTCTTGGGGATCCTCCTGCTTCAGCCTCCCAAGAGCTGGAATTTTAAGGTGTATACCCCCATTTACAGCCTAAATTTTGTTTGGAAACATGGTCTCTTCAAGTTGTCCAAGCTGGCCTTGAGGTTTTGACCCTCCATCGCAGCTTGGAGAATCTAGGATCACAGGCATGGGCCACGGAGCCTGGCGAGTGACCCCTCTTGGATGCGAAGCTCCTCCTAACTATGCAGGCCTCGGCACACACAATGATTACCTTCCTGGTGGGGAGGTACAGGGTACTCAGGGACATCTTCAGTCTTTTCTCTTCCTCTCCTGCATTTTGGGTCCCCTTCCTTTTGCAAAAGCTCAGGATTGCCGGGTGTGGTAGCACATGTCTGTAATCTCAGCACTCGGGAGGCTGAGGCAGGAGGATCGTTCCAAGTGTGAGGCCAGCCTGGGCTACAAAGTGAGTTCAAGGCCAGCCTGAACATCATAGTGAGGTCCTGTCTCAAAAAGATAAATAAATAGATAAACAAACAAACGCACAAAATGCAATTACAAACCCACAAAATACAAACCCACACAATACAATTATACTAATGCAAAGCACACTCTGGGTATGTTGTCCATGCTGGGTTACAATAACTTTTTTTTTTTCTGTCTTTTTTCTTATTGTGTCTCTTTTATTTTGCACTTTATTTATATATTGAGTTTCTCACAAAAGAGAAAACGTGTGATATTTAAGCTTGTGTGTCCAATTTCTTTCACTTAGCATTATGGCTCGAGCAAGGTGGAACCATCTTCCTACAAATGCCTCAAGATCATCCTTCTTTATGGCAGAGTAGTACTCCGTGGTGTGCAGCTACCACATTCTCTTAGCCATTCATCTGCTGATGGACACGCAGGCAGCTTCCGAGCTTTAGCCTTTATGAGCTGTGCTGCAAAAGGCAGGGATGAGCGTGTGTCACTGTGATATAGTGACCTTAACTCTTTTGGGAAGGTACCTAGAAGGGGAACAGCTGAGTCAAATGGAATTTCTATTTTTAATTTTTTCAGGGCTCTCGACACTGCTTTCCACGGCGGTTGTACCAAATTACAATCCCGCCAAACCCGCAGAAAGGCTCCCTCCCCCTCTGCCCTGCACCCTCGCCTGCGTTTGTTATGGGTTGACTTCTTGATGACCCCATTCTTTCTGGGTGAGATGGAATCTCAGCACCGTCTGCATCCTCATCTCTCGCATAGCCAGCAATGACGAGCATTTCTTCAGTATTTATTGGTCAGTTGTGCTTCTTCGCCTGAGACGTGTGAGAGAAGGTCTTTCTAAATTGCTAAATTGCCTGGGCTGGGCTTGATGTTGTAATCCTCCTGCCTCAGCCTCCCAGAGTTCTGGGATTGCAGGTGTGCCCCATCACACCCAGCTTCATTATGGTGCGGGTCTGGAGTACACCAACCGGCATATTAGACAAAGTTCATGTAACTTGGTTTGAGGTAGGGAACGGTTCCATATGAAATAATAATAATTTTAAACCCGGGGGTGGCAGCGCACACCTATAATCCCTGCACTTGGGAGGGTGAGGCAAGAAGATTGCTTGCTGAGCTACACAGTGAGCTGGAGGCCAGCCTGAACTGTATAGCGAGACCCTGTCTCAAAAAGCAAGAGGAAAAGAAAATTTAAAAATAACAAGTTTTTTAAAACAGCTTATGACTTTGGGAGTAAATAGTGAGGGAAGAGAAGCTTGCAAGTGACCGGAACGTACCCTGGGCCTTTCGGGGTGTGTGTCCGTGTGCGCGCGCGTGTTGCCAGCGATGTGTGTCCTAGCCCCGCTGCAGGTGTTCGGTCCAAGCCCCAGAAAACCAGATGAAAATTTGGCCTCGGGCTCTGCGGACCGAATCCAGGCTGCAGTCGCTAAGGCAAAATCAAAACAAAACACAGGAGCGTCTCGAGCGGACCGTTCCCCTGCCAAGAGCTCATTCTTCGCTGATGCCGTCTGCGCGCGGGCCGGGGCTCCAGTGGAAAACACGGGCGGCTGGTCGAGGGTTCCGGGTGACTGTCCCTGACTTTCGGCCTGGGCGCGGCGGGCATCTGAGAAGCCGCAGCGTTTCCTCCCGGGGCCGCGGTCCGCCCGGCGGAGGGGCGAGCCGCCCCCGGGGCCCTGGTCCTGCAGCGCGGGCTGGAGCCGCCTCGGCTCCCGGGACCCGGGCCAAGCACCTGTGCGGCCGCATGGCCGAGCTCCCGCGGTGCCTTCGGGGCGCAGCGAAGCCCGGGCGGCCACGTAGGGGAGCGAGCGCCGGGCTTCAGAGCCCAGCAAATTCCCTGCTTGCTTCCCTACTCCCATCAGAGGCTGAGGAAACGGCCGGTGGGGGCCTCATTTCGAAACCCCAAGGGAATGTCGGTCTCCTGTCCTTTTGTTTTGGCGTTTGGAGCCAGGGTCTCGCTGTGTGGCCCAGGCTGGCTTCAAGCTGGCAGTGATCCTCCTGCCTCAGCCTCCCCTGGGAGCTGGGGTGACAGGCGCAGCGCTGCAGACTGACACTTCTATCCGGGTGGAGCATGGGCCGGGCGCACACACACCCCACCCCACCCCCGCTGTGACTCACAGGAGCTGTGCCGCCTAGCCTCTGCAGTCACAGAAGCCACTTCCTGCGGCTCCAGCCGGCCCAGGGCTCCCCACGCTGCCCTGCCTGACCGCACAGCCTGCCCCGGCTCCAGCCTGCCCAGCCTGCAGCTCTGCATGTGGTGTGCAACTCCCTCCCAGCCCTGCAGAGACATGGAACCCTGTGTCCTCTGCCACCTGGGGCCCAGCACGCACCTAAGCATGGCCCACTCACCAAGTCATGTTCCAGGCTGGCCCACACTTGCTGTGATCCTCCTGCCTCAGCCTCCCCAGGGCTGGGATTATAGGCGTGGTGGGGTCTCCCTGCACTCCCAGCACGGGTGACCTTTTAACCAGCAACATCCTAGAACCCAGCAACCCAACCTAGGTGAGGTCATGCTGCAAATCCTGAGGGTAAAACAGCTTTTTTCTGAGACATGGGCCTCTTGGGGCCCTGAGCGGGCCTGTGCCTCCAGGGTGGCTTCCAGGATTGCAGGCTGGGCGTGGCCGGCTACACAAGGCGCTTGCTTGTCCTCCTCAGACCGGATGGGTGCCCGGGTGCCCGGGCAGCTGCTGTTCCTCCGTGGTCCCTGACCCACTCAGGTCAGAGACGGCTCCCGTCCGTGCAAGCTGTGAGAGTGACAGCTCCGTGACAGCAGCAGGGTGCATCACCTCCAGGCACCTGTCATGTCACTACTGCCACTGCTGGCCCTGGAGCAGGTGGCCCTGAGGCCAGCCTGTGTGCCTGGTACGACGCGGCCCAGGGCGAACAGAAGAATCCCAGGGCTCTGCGTGTGGAAGCCCTGGCAAACCCCACACCCTTCTCCAAGTCATAAAAGTCTTAAGGTGACCTCCAGCTGAAATCTCCTGTCGAGGAGAAAACGGAAAAGCTGGGCATGGCAGGTCACGTCTGTCATCTCAACACTTGGGAGGCTGAGGCAGGAAGAGCTCCGACAGTTTGAGGCTACCCAGTGAGAATCTGTCTCAAGACAAAAAAAAAAAAGCAGAGAGGAAAAACTGAGACAGTCTGGTCCCCTGCATGGCACAGGTCCTGCTCCCAGCGCTCTGCACTGACCTATTTCCCGTGGGCAGGGAGCGCGCTTTCGTAACACGAGTTGCTCTAAGTGGCCCTGGGCTGGCGGCTCCCAGCCGAGGTGCTGTCCCCACTGTGGCCTGTGTTCAGCGCAAGGACGCAACCCTGTTCTGAATGTACTGAACGCTGCTGGCCGGACAGGGCTGAGGCCGACGGAAAATCCCAGGACGCCTCCTCCACGACCTTCTCGCCGAAAGCCCTGTGTGTGGGCAGTGTGCACCTGGGTGGCCACGTGGCCGTCCATGGCCCCCCTGAGACATAGCCCAGCAGCCTAAGAAGCACGACTTCCCACACTGCCTGGTGACGCACACCGTGATCCCTGCACTCTTGGAGGCTGAGGCAGGAAGATCCCAAGTTGCAGCCTAACCTGGGCAGCTTAGCAGAACTCCGTCTCAGAACTAAAAGGACAATATTTCTCCTATCATCATCGTCATCACCATCCTTATCATCGCTGTTTTGAGACACGGTCTCGCTATGTAGTGCAGGCTGGCCTGGAACTCTCAGTGATCTTCCTGCCTCAGCCTCCTAAGTTCAGGGATGGCGGGTTGCGCCACCATGTCCGGCTGAGGACAGTATGCTCCTGATGACAACGTGGACACAGAGCTCGTTGCTGTTTGGGATCCGCTCTGCCTTGTACCTAGGATAGTGTGGCCGCCACCCTGACCAACCACCCTGACCCACTCCAGCCCCTTGGCAGTGGCGGCATAGCACCTGGAGCCCATGTGACCCAACAGGAGTCGGGCCAAGCAGGCGCCCGCAGCCAGGAAGGGCTCAGCGCCCGGTGCAACAGCTGTGCAGGCTGGTGGCCAAGTGTGCGGCGTCCTCGGGTGACACAGAGGCCGGGCAGGGAAAGAGCCACCAGCAGTAGGGGCAGCTGACAGCAGCAGCGGAGGCAGGGCGAAGCAGGCAAGGGTGGGAGGGAGAGCGGCGGGGGGCACCTGCCTCCCTCATGCTGCCTGGAAGGCTGGGAGGAGGGAGAGAGAGGGAGGGAGGGAGAAGGGCCGGGTTCCCGCCATCCCCTCGCCAGCCCCGTCCCCAACTCCCTCCCCAACGCCTCGGGTCCCCACTGCCCAGAGCACTCTTGCTTTGGAGCACTCTTATCCCACCGGTTCCTCCTCACCCCACACCTCAGCCCATACCTGCCCTGCTCCCCTCAGTACTGTGCACCCTGGATCTCAGTGTCTTTCTCATCACTTTTGGAGAAAATATCCTGACACCCACAACAGGACAGAAGAGTTTCTTTTCACTCACAATTTCAGTGGGTTCGGTCCATGGTTGGCTGGCTCCAAGGCAGAAAAGGCATGGTGGAAGGGTGCTTATGTCATAACAGCCAGGAAGCAGAGAGGGGCAGGGCTGGGGACAAGGACACAGCCTTCCACTACCACCGGCAAGCAGCCCGCACCACCCAAGTGCACATCTACTGGAGAACTCCTCCATGGGTGAATCCGCAGACGAGGGATCCAGTCACCTTCCACGCACATGAGACCTTGGAGGACACTGAGGACCTACACTGTAACATTCCACCCCTGGCCCTCAAAAGTCTCGCATGTACCTCATTAGACAAAAGGCATTTAGTTCATCTCTGAGAGCTGTCAAAGTCTTAACAGTTCCAGCACTGCTGAGAGGTCCAAGTCCAAAGTCTCCTCGGAGACTTAGGGCACACTCTTAGCTGTGAGGCCCTGTTAAAAGAAAACTTAAACTCTACCCATACAGTGCACTGGGTAAGCATTCTCATTCCCAAAGGGAAGAACAGGAAGATAGAAAGGAATCACACCAAAGGATGAGTGAATCCTAGCAGAAAAGACATTAAATCCTGCAGCTTTGTGGGCAGCACCCTGGGCAGCAGTGGTAAGGAGTGAGCTCCAAAGGGCTTGGGTAGCCCTGGCCCCAGGACATTGCCGGTTGCCTGCCTTATGGCCTCTCTTGGGCTGGCTCCATCACTGCCTGCAGCTTTCCTTAGCAGATGATCCACATCCCTGGCATCTCCTCCTTCCTGGGGTCTCCACTGCGCCTTTGGCTTCACTCTCACAGCTTCACATACTGCCCTGTTGGGGAAGCAGCCCGGCTTCCCCAGGCTTCTGAAATCTGAGCAGAAGCCTCCATGACCCCCAAACTCTTGCCTTTTGCATGCCTGAAAGATCAGGACCATGTGAATGATGCCAAGGTTTGCTGCCAGTGGAAGCAGTAGCTGGGCCCCTTGGACCATGCCTGCAGTGGCCTCCGAGTGCCTGGATGGCTGAACTCCAGGGAACTTTTCTAGGTAACTCTGAATGAGCTGGACTCTTTGGGGCTCTCCTCTTGAAGGAAAAGTTCACAGTCAGGCATCTTTGAACATGCCATAGGTGAGGTTTTCTGGTTCCTGAGATGCCCTCAAGCCATCTTTCTTATTGTCCTAATACAAAGTACATGGCCTATTTTTAATGCTAATCCTTCAGTACCCTCCTCTTCCATGGCCCCGACTTTGCAGGTGCTTCCTTTCTGACCAAGCTTTTTTTCTCAAATCATTTAACTTGGATTTTTTGCTCACTGTAGATCTGGCTTAAAAGCACCCAGCAATACCCATACCACAGCCTGCACATTGGGCTTCTTGGGAATTTCCTGCACCTGATCAATTCCTTCAACTGAGCTTCATGCAAAGTCATAGGACATGGGCAAAATGTAGAGAAGTTCCCCGCTAGCATGTAACATGTGTGGCTTCTAGTCTAGTTTCCGATGTAGTCTTTGTGCCCATCTGAAACCTCCTGAGCCCGGCCTTTACTCCCACCAGCATTCTAGTGTTCAAACTCCAGCCAGAATCACCTACCACACTCAGCTCACCGCATCCTAGGGTTTCTTCAGCCAGCATCTCCAAACCTCTCCAAACTCCTCCCACAAGCCAGTGCCAAAGGCTTTGGAGTCACACGGTCAGGTACAGTCCCAGGAATGACCTCAATCCTGGTAACCAAATCCGTGTTGGTCAGTTTCCTGTTGTTGGCACAGGGGACCTGACTCCTGCAGCTGAAAGGAAGAGAAGTTTATTTCGGTTCCTGGTTGCAGTCCAGGGTCAGCTGGCTGGAAAGCAGAAACAGTATGGCCCAGGGGCACAGCCAAGGAAAAGGCATCCAGGCGCGGCGGCCAGCAGGGGAAGGAAGAGCCAGGGACAAGGAGCACCCTTCAGGTCATGGCCTCCGGGGCCAGGCCACCACCTAACAGCACGTTCAGCTACAGAGTCGCTCATGGTGGACCCACAGTGGGCGCAGCACCCTGTGATCCAGCCCCTTCCGACTACATGACTTGGGGGACACCTGAGAACCCCCCCAACACACACACACGGCAGCCAGAGGAGCCCGCCTGGCCCCTGGTAGAGAGTCCTAGGGACAGAGGTGGGCTGCCTGGGTCGAGTTCTGCTTGCTCAGATGAGACACTTTTCACGTCCTACAGGTCTCTTGCCTTTGTGAGTTCCCCCTCTGTAAACTCTCGCAGGTCACCTGGCTTCTCTCTTCCTTTCCTGGCTGCTTACTGCTGCCCTAGATGTCCCTGGGCGGGATGCACTCCGGGGCTCCTCCTGGCCAGGGACGGGGGCTCGGCGTCAGCCAGGGAGCCGCAGCACCGACAGCTGGGCCTCTGGCAGCCACGCCAGCAGCCTGGAGACGCTGACCCTCCTTAGAGACACTTGCCGCTCCACACACGTCCGTCTTGACAGCTGGCCCTGCCAGGTACTGTTGTACTGCTCGGGGAGCATCAGAGACGGTAGAGAAAGACACATGCACGCTTTTCCTTTGCTTTTTCTGTTTATTTATTTGATTTGAGACAGAGTCTTGCTATGTAGCCCAGGCTGGCCTCCAACTAGCAGAGATCCTTCCGCCTCAGCCTCTCCAGTGCCAAGATTAAAGGTGTTCACCGCAACACCGGGCTTTCTCATCTTTCTAAATTTTCTTCACTCTGATTTTATTTATCTTCCATGCGTGTGCATGTACGTGTGGTGTGTGTGTGTGAGAGAGAAAGAGACTGGGGATCAAACCCAGGGCCTTGGCCCTGAGCTACATCTGCAGCCCATTTTTAAAAATCTTGAGGCAGGAGCTCACTAAGTCACTAAGTGGCGCAGCTGGCTCAAACTTGTGATCCTCCTGCCTCAGCCTCCCGAAGTGCTGAACTACAGCCCTCTCCACTGCATCCGGCTCAGTTTAATTTACCCTCCCGCCACGCATGCACTCGCCCCACATTCCTAGCTGCTACGCAGGGTCGGTGCTCACGCTGCTGGGCAGACATGACCACGAAGGTGGACACACAGGCACCAACCTCCCGCCCGCCAGCCCTGCGCCAGCGCTGCTATCACATCTTATCCACCTTCCGCGCAGGGGCTGTCGCTGCCCGGCCCTGGAGATACCGAGGGAGCTGGGCGGGGACCGCACCACCCGAGGTCGGGGCAGGCAACCGGCGGGGGACTGGACTCGGCGAGCCACCCACCCGCAGAGCGAGGGCTGGGCTTGCTTCCCGAGCGGACAGTGCTGTGGCTCACGCGTGCTGAGTAACTGATAGATGGTAAATGGGAGGCTAAGCCCGGCCTGGTAGTGCACCCCTAGAATTCCAGCACTCTGGAGGCTGAGGCAGGAGGATCGCCAGCAGTTAGAAGCCAGCCTCAGCTATAGCTGTATACAGCAAGATCCTGGCTCCAAAAATAAAAGGAAATACCCTCTTTCTTTTTGAATTCTTCTTTGCGTTAGTGCGCGCCTGCAGCCTGTAGTGACCCAGCGGTGGGCGCGGACGGCCGAGCCCGGCAGCCGTGGTGACGCCGCCCCCGCGTGTGGAAGCCGGCGCGCTGCACACGAGTCACGGCGACAGCAGGCAGAGACTGACGGGGCCCCGGCCACCCAGGGCCCCAGATGTTTGCTCGGAAGGCGACCCTGCTGACCTCACAGCCGCACACCCGAGCCCCCAAAAGAAGGAGACACAACCCTCCCCGCAGACCGGTGATCGCTTCCAAAACCGAAGCAAAACGAAACAAACGCAAAGCCGGGAAACTTAGTACGTCGGTTTCCTTAGTTTCTTCTTCGTCCGTTGCTTCTTTGTATTTTTGTGTTTTTTGAGACATGGTCCCCCTATGTAGTCCAGGCTGGCTTTCAAGGATCCTCCTGCCTCAGCCTCGTGTCACTAGTTCCCTTTTCCTAGATATCCCTCCGCTGAGTCTGTGGCCTTCAAAGCCCCTTGGAGGAAAGTGGCCCCGTTAGTGTCTCCCTCGGCTCTGGGGCTTCGACTGGTCCTTCTCATCCCTGGACTCTCCCCTGACAATGTCCCCTCTCGCTGACAGTCAGCCTGACCCTCTCCAGCACCAGGTCTGGGGGCAGCTGGGGCCTGCCTTAGCTGCAGTTCCTGTACTCATAAGGAAGTTGTGCTGCACCTGGCTGGGCGTGGTGCCACACGCCTGCCATCCCAGGGCTCAGGGGGCTGAGGCAGGAGGATCGCTGTGATGAGTTGGTGGGCAGCCAGAACTACATAGCACCCTGCCTCAAAAAACAGAAGCACTGGAGACATCCACCCAAGAAGGGAAGTTGCTTGTGCTCCCAGTTTCCGGGATTGAGGTCCACGGTGGCCTGGCCCCATGGCTCTGGCGAGGGAGGTCGGAGTAGTAGAAATTCCGGGGAAGCTGGACATGGAGGCGGAGACCGAGAGCGTGGAGGCTGTCTCTGCGTCCTGGGGAACGTGGAGGAGGAGCTGTGCTGGTGCTGGGTGGAGGTCATGGGCGTCCAGCCTGGCCTGGAGCTCTGTAGCAGTCAGGTGAGCACTCCGGGTTCCAGGGTGGCTTGGGTTCAAGTCCTGCCCACTACGTGCTAGCTGTGTGGCCTGGAGCAAGTCAACCGACCTCCCTGGGCCTCTCTGCCATGTGCCAGGATTGACTTCGGGGAACTGGGAGATGACAGCCCTACTGGAACTCAGCCGGGCCTGGAGGCCAGCACTTGGGAGGCTGAGGCAGGAGGATGGAGTTTGAGTCCAGACTGGGTAGTTTAGCAACTTAGCAAAAACCCTTTCTCAAAATAAAAAGTAAAAAGGGCTGGGGGTGGAAATCAGAGCACAGGCCCTGTGTTCATTCTCAGTATTTAAAAACAGAACAAAACAAAAATACAATAAAAAAAAAAAAACCCAGACAAAACAGAACAGAACCCAGTACCCAGACCTCACCTAACAGCAAAAAGAGGAGACCAAGGAGTCGCAGCTCCGTCCCACACCCAGGCTGCGGGGTTCCCTTTGTTTCCGGGTAGCTTGGGCCAGCAAACTGCCACAGCCTTCCTGGGAATCCAGGGTCCAGGCAGACAGGCTAAAGGGATGAAAGGACACAGGGTCTGGACTCCGGAAGAAGTCGCATTCAAATACTTTAAAGTTAAAAGCACAGCCAGGAGTTGTGGCGCGTGCCTCTAATCCCAGCTCCAGGAGGCTGAGGCAGGAGGATCACCGAGAGATCGAGGAGGCTGGATTACATAGTGAGACCTTGTCTCAAAATATAAAACAAAAACAAAAAGCACGAAGGTAGCCTCTGGGCCTTGCTGGAAATGCTGTGGACACTCAGCTTCTCCCCCGGGGTTTATCCTTGGGCGTTCGTGTCCGGTCCTGCTATCTCTATTTGCTGTCATATGCTGAGGTCACAGGCTCCGCCCCTGTGCTGGATGCAGCCTGGGTCACTGTCCGTCCTCAGCCCCAAGAACAGGAAGATGACAGCATGCGTCTCCTAGGCCTGTTGCAAAACCCTGAGCTGCCACTGCAGTGCAGTGCCTATGGGGACAGGGTTTGTGTAAGGCCCTAGCGTCGCCTCAGGCCTCCGGGTGTGTGGTTTGAGACCTGGGAGTTTGTGCTGAGTTTGAGTTACATCCTAACCCTTTTCAGAATGTTCTTTGCTCTGACACAAGTCCTTGCTAAATTGCTCAGGCTGGGCTTGCATTTTTGATTCTCCTGCCTCAGCCTCCTGAGTGCTTAAGATTATAGGCATGAGCCATCACGCCCGGCTTACATGTAGATTTTTTATCACTTTTCCGTGCAATTGACCACTGAAGTTAAAAACTGAGATGTGAATGGGGTGACTCACTCCTGTAATCCCACCACTCTGGAGGCTGAGACAGAAGGATCACAAACTTGAGCCCAGCTTGGGCAATTCGGTGATTTAGTGAGACCCTGTCTCAAAATTTTAAAATCCCCAGGGCCACAGAAGGAGGGGGAGGTGGAGGAGGTGGAGGAGGAGGAGGAGGCAGCAGAGAGGGATTGTCAGACGCAGAGTTCAAGGCAGTGCCTTTGTGTTTATTGTGATATTTTTAGTGGCATCAGAGGCCACCTTGCTCCAGATGTACCATGTGTGTCTGACAGGATCTCTGAAATTGCATGATGTTTAATTTCTTCAGGTGAGCCACGTGTTCAAAGCAATGTGGAGCCAGGAATGTGCTTGGGACGAGGGCACAACCCTCGCTTCAGGTTGTTTATTGGAAAAACAACATAACAAACACTCAGCCTGGAACCAAGTAATAGTCAAGCAGGAGAGCCGGGAGGGCACAGGTTAAACATGGTCCCTAGCTGAGCATGGTGGCATATGCCTGTAATCCCAGCACTCGGGAGGCTGAGGCAGGAGGATCGTTGTGAGTTCGAGGCTAGCTTGGGCTACCAAGTGAGCTCAAAGCCAGATTGAACTGAGACTCTGTCTCAAAAAGACAAAAAATAAAATAAAATAAAATAAAACGTGGTCCCTACTGACAAGGCTCTGTTCAGGGAAATATGTCACTAGGCAATTTTGTTCTTGCTTTTTTGGCAGGGGGCCTCACTGTTTCATTTAGGCTGGCCTCAAATTCGCAGCGATCCTCCTGCCTCAGCCTCTCGAGTGCTGGGAGATCTCGAGGCAGTTTCTCAGTCGGGAACTGAAGTGCATTTCAGCCACTGCACAGCATGGCCAGGTGCACACCCAGTCTAGGCGGGGGGGGCGGGCGTTCAGGCTGCCTCGGGTGCACCTGGGTGCTGTGCTACTTTTTAACTTTTTAATTTTGCCACCAACAGAATTTACTTGTATTAAAGCAACCAAAACAAGTTCATAGAGTAGAAAGACATCAAGATACTGACAGAATATAAAAAGAGACCATCTACTGGGTGTATGTTTTAGCTCAGGAGAATTATTTTTTTAAGGCAAAGTCTCACTACATAGTCCAGGCTGGCTTCTAACTTTCAGTGATCCTCCTGTCTCAGCCTTCTGAGCGCTGGGATTGCAGGCGTGTGCCATCATGCCTTGCTGAAGGCATTTATTTTTAAGTTGTTATCTTTTTTTTTTTTGAGAGAGGGTCTTGCTATGGAGGAGTTCAGGCTGACCTTGAAATCACTACAGAGCCCAGGCTGGCCTCAAACTCTCAGCAATCCTCCTGCCTCTGCCTCCTGAGTGCTGGGATTAGAGATGTGCACCACCGTGCCCGGCTGAGCCCAGCAAACTGTTTGTCAGTGTTCTATGATACATGAGCACGTAGTGTGGTAAATACATGAACCAGTCACACGGGTACTTGCTCTGAGTGATTGCTCTGTGCTGCACACAACCGTGCCTGGTAAGCCTTTGTGTGCCTCCCGGCACAACGGGTTTGTCTAACCAGTGTCCGCACGGCTGGGATTTATAAAGATAAATAAATAAAAATAGGATTAACCTGCCGTGGAAGCACACACCTGTTATTCTAGCACTTGGGAGGCTGAGGCAGGAGCATCACTGCAAGTTTGAGGATAGCCTGGCAGACCTTGTCTCAAAAAACCAACTAACCAAACAAACAAAAATAAATGAAAAACCAGGGCTATTTTAGCAGAGTGGATACCAGACGGAGAGTGTGAATTTCCTACATCTTTCTTCTCTGCAGCACCGGGGACTGAACCCAGGGCCTTTGCCCTGAGCTGCGTCCCCAGCCCCTTTTTATTTTGAGACAGGGTCTCACTAAATTGTCCAGGCTGGGCTCAAAGTTGCAATCCTCCTGCCTCAGCCTCCTGAGTGCTAGAATAACAGGTGTTTGACACCCCGCGCGGCTGCTATCTCAATTGTGCAGGTGTGGAAATCGGGCACTCACGGTTAAGCAACTTTTCTGAGCTTTTATGGCTTGTGAGAGGCTAAGCTGGGATTAGAGCCAGGGTAGGCCGCCTCGCCTGGGTCCTGCCCAAGGTTTAGCCCCGGGTTCACCATCCTCCTGGTACCACCAGATGGGATGGTGAGCTATGTTCCCAAGTGGATGCTTTCAGGTCCTCAGGGTCCCCAGCAAAGAAATGGACTCGGCAGAGAGTGGGAGTGGAGGTGTGCATTGCTGAGGGGAGGAGTGGGCCGAGCATGAGGAGCGGGGTCCTCGGCACTCGGGTGTCCTGGGCCTGTTCTCCCCCACGCCCCATGCAAATACCTCGGACGCTGTCCTAGCACACACACACTCAGCCTGGCCCAGAGTAAACTGTGGAAAGACTCAGGAGGCCGAGGCAGGAGGATTGCAAGTTCGAGCCCAGCCTGTGCAACTTAGATCCTGCGTCAAAAATAAAATA
>NW_004955418.1:20546057-20554921 GCF_000276665.1 Chinchilla lanigera | reverse complement strand
TGCAGACGCTCCGGGCTGGGCCGTCAGCGGGGCCGGGTTTCCTCACACACATGGGCATGAGAAGCCGGAGATGAATGCAGGGAGAAGTAGGCCCCCCGACCTGCGGGCCTGCAGGGACTGCCTGCTTTTTTCTTTCTTCCTTCCTTCCTTCCTCCCTTTTTCCCTTCCTCCCTTCCTTCCTTTTTGTTTTTGGTTTGTTTTTGAGACCAGGTTTGTAGCCCAGGTGGCACACACCACCATGCTCGGCCTGACTTCCTCAGCGCTCCGGGCCTGGCCTGCCCTCAGAGGAGGGACGCTTCTGGCTGCAGCAGGAAAGGGCAGACGCACTGGCTCAGACTGCCCCAGAGGAACTGTCCCAGCTGGGCTCAGGTGTCCGGCAGAAGCTGGGGTCAGAACTGCTCAGTTAGCCGGTCATGTCCTGTGCTGCAGTCCACTTCCTCCCTCCCTGCCTCCCTCTCTTCCTTCCTTCCTTCCTTTTTCCCTCCCTCCCTCCCTCCCTCCCTCCTTTCCTTCCTCTTTTTCCTTCACTCTCTCTTTTTGGTGTCTTTGAGATAGGGCCTCACTCTGTAGTTCACACTGGCCTTGAACTCACTATGTAGCCCTGGTTGGTTTCTATAGAACTCTCAGCAGTCCTCCTGCCTCAGCCTCCTGAGGGCTGGGATTACAGGTGTGCACCACCATGCTCAGTTCTGAGTGCTATGAATGTTACCTTTTTTTTTTTCCACTATTGGGGATTGAACTCAGGGCCTTCACACAGGGTCTCACTGTAGCTCAGGCTGGCCTTGAGCTCACCATGTAGCCCACGCTCCTATCACACAGGGCAAGAGTTTCCCAGTGTCCCTGCTGTCCTCCCCTCTCCACACAAGTCTGGCCACGGCAGTTTCACCAAAGAGAGCAGGGAGGGGCCTCGAGCCAACCTCGACCACCGGTCTTTGTTTTCGAGTTGGTTTCATGTCTTGTAAGTGCATTTCCTATTGCTGGCCATGGTGGCGCACGCCTGTGATCCCAGCACTCGGGAGGCTGTGGTAGGAGGATCCCTGAGTTCGAGGCTAGCCTGGGCTACATCGAAAGACTATTTAAAAAGAAAAGAAAAATCCCTAAACACATTCCTTGTGTATACACCCCACCCAGTCTCAGGGACTGACCCTGGGGCCTGTGCTGAGCTGGGTTCGCCAGCCCTTCATAGGTTTTATTTTGAGACAGCATCTTGCCAAGGGACTAGTATCAGTCACTTAGCAGTTGCTGAGACAAAGTACGCAACACCCATGACTTGAAGAGGGGATGTTCACTGTGGCTCACGGTTCCAGGGGTTTGGTCAGGAGTCAGCTGGCTCAGGGCAGAGACAGCAGGGTGGCCAGGCCTGGGGCAGCAGGAGCAGAGGGAGAAGGGAGCAGAGGGGACAGGCGCACATCCTGCGGTTGACCCCTTGACCACCTCCCCCGCCAGGTCTGGCCTTCCAACAGCTTGTCCAGCCATGGACTCATTAATGGACTCTCCACCGATGAGCACAGGTGCCCCAGATCCAGTCACCTTCCAAAAGCCCCACTGAGGAAGACAGGAGACTTTTGAGGGACAGTTTAGATTAAAATTGTAACTGTGCTCATACTTTCGATCCTCCTGCCTCAGCCTCCTGAGTGCTGGGACTACAATTTGTGCAGCTTGCTTGAAAAATCATTTTTAAAATTTCCTTCTGTTTCACTGTGTGCTGATCAATAAAGACAGGGATATTGGGTCCATTTCCGGTAGGCATGTGTTTAGATATATATACATTTATTTTTGAGACAGGGTCTCACTGTGTAGTTTAGGCTGCCCTCAAACTCACAGTGATCCTCCTGCCTCAGCCTTCTGAGTGCCGGGATCACAGGCGTAGGCCACATACCTAACTCTTACAGTGGTACAATTTTTCACATGCATTGAAACATTTGTCTCCTGTCTGTATTGGTTCTGAAATGGGGAAATGAAAAGCGGAAGCATTTTGTCACTCGGTGGTGAATGTCCTGAGCACCAGCTGCAGACGGGAACTGCAAGGTGCCATCCTCTCTGCCTGGTGGGGTGCGCTCTTCCCGCACTGCGTCCTGAGCGATCTTGGTGTAAGGTGCTGGGCCGCTGTCCGTCGCAGGCTCCTCTGGGCACTCCTGTCCTCTGGGAGCCCGAGCAGCTGCTGGTTGGGAGACCCCTCCCTCAGCACAGCCAGAGCGCGCTGCCGCCTGGAGTCCGGGGGCGGGGAGAGGCGGTGTGAGCCAGGTGTCAGCACCCCAGCGCCTCTAGCACGGCTGGGGACTGGACACCCTCCGGGCTGTCACGGCCTAGCTCGTCCTTCTGACCCTCCCCACAGGAAGCCATAAATGCCAGTGGGAAATGATGGCACCAGAGGAGGCAAACCTCCACGGATGCCGGGGCCAGTGTCCTCAGACGCGGGTGTCCAGCGTTTCTGTCCACCAGTCCCAGAGCATCGTTCCTGCACGGGCCGGCACCAGCTGTGCTCCCCTCCAGAGCCCTCAGTCTGAACAGCCCAGGGATCCCCGGAGGGTAGAGCTTGACCCCAGAACAAGTAAATGAGTTTCATGACTGGGGAAAGTCAGCTGGCACAATAGCACATGCTCATAATCCCAGCTATTCAGGAAGCTGAGGCAGGAGGACTGCAAATTCAATGCCAGTGTAGGCAACATGGTGAGCGCTTGTCTAAAAACAAAGTACTGATAAATTACCAGTCAACCGTTCCGTAATTCTATGAGCATGGGATGTGCAGCTAATACAGTAACTACAGCTGTTGTGCAGTCAGCAGGGACCAAAGGCACTCCCACTCCTGCCCGGAAGCGGGGTGCGCCCTGGGCTGCAGGTGCAGTAGGGCCACTGCCTTACACCAGACGCAGGCGTCAGTGAGGGACCCTGGATGGCCAGCGGACCTATCTGGGAAAGCAGCTGGCGCATCCTGTTAGCGGCCCTTGGAGCTAGAGCTTGGGTGCCTGAGACGCTTCCCTTGCTGCCAGTTTACTTCCTGTGACTCACAGGCTGGCTTAGGTGGGTAAGGCTGGCAGCGCTTCCAGAAAGCTGACTGCACCTGCGCATCAGCTGTGTGAACTGACTTGCAGTGTAGGTAAGATCCGTGCCAATGTGAGCACCCGTTTGGGAGTACTGAAATCCCCATCAGGGCACGTTCACAATTGATAACCCAGGAATCAAGCACAAATGCTCAGAGCAATTCTGATTCTCAAAGAACTTCAAGCTGCCCATCATGATGAAATTCAGATTCTTGCCAGGCTTGGTACCACAGGCCTCTAGTCCCAGCACTCAGGAAGCTGAGGCAGGCAGATTGCTGCGAGGTCAAGGGCAGCCTGGGTTACATAGTGAGTCCAAAGCTAGCCTGAACTACATAGTAAGACCCTTTCACAAAATAAATTTCAGATTCTCTTAAGAATATTGTTTTTGGACAATCCCTTGCTATTGTAGCCCAGGCTGGCCTCAAACTCGCAGCAATCCTCGTGCCTCAGCCTCCCAAGTGCTGGGATGACAATGGCAACCAGATGTTTTCAAAACTTAGAAGAAATTAATGCACATTTTTCAAGATGAATTTAAAATATAATTCCTTACTAGAAATTAGACACACCATACATAGGAGGGGGAAACTGGTTGTCTAAAATTAAAACTTGGCTCATATTTAAGGAATGACTTTGTTCTTTTTGAGACAGGGTCTCATTGTGCACTTCAGGCTAGCCTTGAGTTCACTTTGTAGCCCAGGCTGGTCTCAAACTCACGATGATCCTCCTGCCTCAGCCTCCTGCGTGCTGGAATTACAGGGGTGCACCATCACGCCCAGCTAGGACTGGTTTATATACCCCTAACTTACAAACTTCCTATGAATGTGTCCATAACCTAAGTTAGGACAACAATTACTAGTGTTCACAATCCCTGTCCTTTAAGTCCTCAGTAATCTTTTTAGGGTATATTTAGAAATAACTCTGGTTTGGTTTAACTGTAGTATCAACAGTGTTTCCAGGTGTGGCAAATTACTAATAAGATCATAGTTTAAATAAATCTCCAGTTATACAAAAAAGAAAAAAAAAACACTTTATTTTCCACAAGGAAGAGCAATAGGAAAAATTAAATCATTTCCCACATATTGTTTTCTTAAAACAGCCTACAAGGACATACATGTTCAGCACCAAATTAAAAAAAAACGAACAGAAAATTACAAACAGCCATAGAATATAATCTATAAAGCAGACATTCAATATTGCACTTTGTTTTGCTAACATTTTGGATTTGACTTTTCCTAATTGAAAAATCAGGAAACTGTGAATATGGAATACAACTGTGAACCTCACCCTTGTATCCGGAATTGACCAATATTTAGAAAAAGTAATGCCTCTCAGTGAGTAAAGAAACACTTTAATGGGGAAAATAAAACTTTATTTGATAAAGTTTTCTAACTGTTGCTTTGGACCAGAGCGGGCGCACTGTGGTGTTCTTGCTCCGCCCTGCGCAGCGCCCCACGCCGTGCAGGTGACCGCAGTTCCCTTCGGTCGGAGAGGACACAAAGGGGGTCCTGGCAGGCCCCACCCAAGCAGAAACCCCCAAATGCCCTGTGTGCACGGAATCCCACTAGCTTCTCCTGAGGGGCACATTCACAAAGTGATTTAAGGGTACAGAAACAGTCCCCCCATCCTCCTCCACACACGGCTGCTGGAGGCACCCAGCCCTCCCCAAATCGCCTAAAACGCGACCCATCCCCGCCCCGGGCCCGTCAGCAGTCGGCGAACATGAGCTGTCGTGTTTCCTGGAAGGCCACTTGGAGAAAGCCTGCTCTGCAGGAGGCGGTGGACAGTCACGTCGGGCCGGCTGGGCTCACAGGGTGCCCAGGATGCTGGTCTGAGGTGAGACACTGGCTGAGCCCTTCTTACGCCAGGACAAGTCCACGTGGTCCCTCAGTGACTGCAGGTTTCGGGTTTCTTGAGTGCTGGTAAGTTTCCACCCCACCGCCAATAACTGTCCGTCACCAGTGTCACCACCTTAGTACCTCATCACTCTGTTCACAGAAGGGTGGCTTCACATCTTTAGCAACTTGTTCTTTAAATGATGAAAAAACAATTTTCATAAACAAAAAAATATGCGACCATGGCCCAGCAGACACTGTAGTGGCCGGGATTCGCACTCCTGGAGGTGACCCAGGCAGGCGGCCCAGGGCCCACCCCGCCCAAAAGGGCACCTCGGTCCCCAGGAGGTGACACATCGTCCCTCCTTCCCTCCTGAGCGACTGGTCTTGCACCATGGACACCTGCAGCTGCCTCCGCCTTGCCCGCTGCTCCCCAGGGCACAGGGCCACCTGGTGGGGTGTCACTTCTGTGTACGTCCCATTTCCAAATTTCCCACTCCGAAAAGCCAACCAAATCAACAACAGGAAAAAAACGAAACCACCCAGAACTCAACAGTGCAAGGAAACACAGCGCATTCCGACGTTTGGCAAGTGACGCGTTCACCTGAGATAAGTGACTCGGGCAGGTGGTGACACACTGCTCGCTGTGAAGTAGGAAGGCAACACACCGTGGACGGGGACCGAGGGGGCGCCCGCGGCCAATCTGTCCCCTCTGCTCCCCAGTCACCACCCGAGCCGGCGTGGCGCCCCTGGCTGCCCACGACGCTGGGGGTGACATGGCCGCTCGTGGTGACCTGTGCGTGCTCGGAGAGGCCAGGCCGCATCCGTAAGCCCGGTGTCAGCACATGTCCAGGTCCTGCAGAGCTCCGTCCCTTGTGCGGACACAGAAGCACGCCGGAGTCCAGCGGAATGGGAACAAAGCTGTAGTGACATCGAACCGCACAAGGTAAGCATCGCGTGTGCAAAATTCAACTCAAAGAAGGCGGTGTCTGCCCGGACGGACGACGGGGCCTGGCCTGCCGGTGGCAGCAGTCCCCGGTGTTGCGGTGGCCAAGCCAAGAGTGGCCACTGCACGTCGTGCCTCCAGGCTCCAGGCACAGTCACTCCGCCATCGTGTCTCCAAGGCCTCCTGTCCTCATCCTCACCGAAGGCCGCAGTTCGGAACCGCACCGGTGGCCGGCGCCCTTCAGCGGGACGGGCACGAGGGCCTGTCGTCTGCCTGCTCCGGGTTCGGGTCCACCTGCAGGCGAGAACGTGCAGTGTCACCACGGGGCCCAGCTGGGCATCGGCCCCAGCCCAGGGTGACCACAGGGTCCCAGCTCCTCATGGCACCTGTGCGGCCTGAGGGGGGGGATGGCCCGACTGGCAGGGGACAGCCGTGAGGGTCACTAGAGGCTGATGGGCATGGGAGCCCACCCCGTGCATGTGAGGGACGTGCCACACCTTCCGGGGGCTCACCGTCCCCTGGCGTGGCCTGGCACTAAGACTGGGACACAGGAAAACACTTTCCCAGCAAGAGTCCCGTTCCTGCAGACCCGCTCCCCCCAGGCTTGGGGCCGAGAAGCCCTGTGACGGGGGCCCTGAGAGGCGCGGTGACTCGGGGTGGCCCTGCGCACTGGCCCCTCGCCGCAAGTGCGTGAGTCTCTCCCTAAAAACCCCAAGTGCCAGGGAAAAAAGTTTGGAAGGGAAAAGGAAACCTACTGAACCTGAACCTACTTTATGTCGTAAGAACCTTAAATGATCTAAGTTCACTCTGAAAGAGGGGAACAGGACGTTACAGCGGCAGTGCAGTGAAGTGAGTGTGGACTGCCCTCTCCACGCTCCCTGGAGTGCTGGGAAGCCCAACCAGGTGCCACCGGAGGACTGAAGCAAACAAGTGCTGGGCGTGGTGCGCACGCTGTTACCCCAGCACTGGGGGGGGGGGGCTAGGGCAGGAGGATCGCCTCAAGTTCCAGGCCAGTTTGCACTGCACAGCGAGTTCAAGGCCAACCTGGACTGCATACAGAGACCTTCCCTCAAAAAAAAAACAAAAAAAACAAAAAAAACAAACAACCCCAGCAACTTGAAGAGTAAAAGCAATTCCCTTCCTCCTGCTAACTTCACTATGAAGTATTATAATGTTTTATTGTAAAACAGTGGAGTAAACCACATCAACCCACAGAACAGGCTAGTATCTGTCACTTGCAAAATCATCTTGCGTTAGGCCAACTTCAAAAGTTTCCAAACAGCGTACCATGGCCTTGGGTCTCTGCAGAAACCCGAAACTGCTACGTCGCCCACTCCTGTATTTGCTGTCTCCGGGCACGAACGAGGCCTGCTCGCTGCTGATTCCCGTCAGGTGCTCTGCAAATGAGCAGGCTTCTAGGCGTCGCTGACTAAAGATTCTGTTCTAAGCTTTATTTTTACACTAGCCTGTGAGCTTCTCCCAAGTAAGCAGGCAAAGCTCCTCCTGGAGGCATTCAGCTGCCATCGGTGAGAGGAATAAAAGCAGCCCAACAGCGCAGGAATGTTGCTTAAGAAGTTATCTGGAAATCTGCTATTTTCCCTGATGAGTAACAACCTTACAATATACAAAAATTAAATTGGAAAAAAGATTCCAAGGTAAGCTCTAGAGGTTCAATCAACGCTTGCAAAAATGCTAGCTTTTTCACTGATGCTTGAAAATAAAAAACTGTTTCTTAGAAAAATAAAAATAACTCAAAATGAAGTTAGACCGTTGCTTTACTTCTACAGTGATCAGTGAACAGCCTTACTTCTCTGTCCAGCTGAGTAGCTCCAACAACCCTACATGAAACCTGCACACGGCTGTATGCTACTTCCTTCACTTCGCTATTTGAGGCAGGGTCAGGCAGCCCTTGAACTCCTGCCCAGGGCTGGGATCACAGGTGTGCGCTACCACGCCCAGCTTAGGGCTTCTGCTATGCTCGGGACAGTGAAGGCCTTCCTGCATCTTTACAAAGCCTGCAATGCCATGTTCCAAGGCGGCCAGCTGCCGGATCGCTGCTCACCTCTGAGTAGAGTGGAGGGGGCAGGAACCGGAACTCCTGAATGTAGGCGAGCAGCGGCCCCTGCAGTGCGCGCTCGAAGTCATCGCAAGCGCCGCTGGGCGCGAGGTTGCTCCGCCTCTGCTCCTCCGACACCACTTCTGCATAGCTGGGCGGCGCTGAGGGAACAAGATTCACGCAATTCGAACAGCACGTTCTTATGCATGTCAAGATACACAGAATAGTCAGTATTAAAAAAAGAGGTCAAGGCAAACAGTAGTTACTTGCGGGGTGACTTACACTAGGGAGACACAACCCTAAACTAACACGAAGGCATGTCTGTTCTACGTAGGCAGAGAAAGCTAGCTAGGGTTGTCAGGTATCACATGTAAGCTGAAGTTCTCAATAAACAGGGCCCCGGCGCAGATTAGACGTGAGTGGCAAGTTACCTTCAGGTCTCTCGGGGAGGGACAGGCTGAGCCAGTTCGTGTTCACGCTGCACTGACTGCTCACGCTGGATGTTCTGCTGCCGAATGGGTGCAGGGGGATGGTGCCGATGACCAGCGGCAAGTTCAGAAATAAGTCCATCGCCCCTGGGATGTCCACGTACACCTGCACGCAGGGAGACACACTTGGGTCAGAGGCAACCAGGATCTCCCCTCTTCTATTACAAAAAAAAAAATTATTTGTTTTCTGAAACAGGGTCTATGAAGTTTAGGTTCTCTGAACTCACTATGGCAGCCCAGGCTGGCTTTTACTCATGGCAACCCTCCTGCCTCAGCTTCCCCAGTGGAGAATTACAGGCATGTACCTTCATGGCTAGAAATTCTGGCTAGAATTTCTGTCGTAAAAACAACCCACCTTCCATGTTCATTGGTCCCTATTTGTGTTATGCGTCTCCTTATGTACACTCATGTCCAGCGTTGAATACTATGCTTGTACATAAGGTAAATTAGTTTTTTTTTTTTTTTTTTTGGTTTTTCTCCGGTACCGGGAACCGAACTCTC
>NW_004955418.1:20541537-20545182 GCF_000276665.1 Chinchilla lanigera | reverse complement strand
AAAAAACCCAAAGACTTCTGGTTTTCTGAGATAACATCTATTTGATTTAGTTCAGGCTGGCCCAGAACTTAAAAAGTGATCTGCCTGCCTCAGCCTCCCAAGTGCTAGGATCACAGGCGTGTACCACAAGTGGACCAACTGTACACATACCTGGGGTGTAGCCCTTCCTTTCGATTTTGGCACTTAAGGAGATTGGGCCTGAGGTACAGAACCAGCAACACAGCGTCTTCTCTTTTGTGCCTGCTTGGGGTGACTGTAAGAAGGAACGATTGAGAGAACGATCAGTGTACGCAGCAGGAAAACACTTCAGTATTTTAAAATAGTATTCTAAGTTGTTGGAGAATGTACAAATAATTGTGTTGCCCCCCCCCCCATGGACCAAAATACTTTTCCCTCCCAACCAATGCCTTTCAAATTGTATCATTACTTTTGTCCTTAAATAAACCTAGTTTTAAACCACCTAGTTACATAGACAATAATTAAAAACAACAACAAAAAAAACCCTTTCCAAATTCCATTTAAACTACCTTAAGGAAAGGCAGCACAGGAAGTAGGGTGGTTATAATCTCAAATGTTAACATCTTTGAGAATGTAAAATTCACATGTAAAAAACTCTACATTTTTAAGGTTCTTACTTGCTTTAAAGATGTTACCATTTGTTTAAACCAAAGTTTTTGAAGTCAAATTTGAATTAATCTCATAGAATGTAATGAAACAAGATTCATTTTAATAAAGAAATTAAGTTTTTTTCCACAAAAGCGATGATTCCCCATCATTTGGCAACTATCCCTAATTGGAATAATGCAATGCAGTACAATCTCGTAAGGCATGTTCAGGTGGAGTGACACTGCCTCACAACAAGTGACACTCCTGTCCCTCTCCCACTGCAGTCGTCCAGAACAGATCTTTTTGTTACGACTGTCTTGTTCTGAGCTGGGGCAATGTCACCCCACACGCTGGTCTTACTTTTCAATTTATTTACAGTCACTGCAGTATCAAAAAATGGGCAGATTCTTCATGAACTTGTGGCACTCTTGACGATTCAAAAATAGAAATATTTATGGGACTTAAAAATAAAACTACTACTTCAAAGTTATGAAAATTGAATAGTTCAGGTGATTTATTCTTTAGTATCCAGATGCCAAAAACAAAGAATGAAGAATTCAGTCTTTTCTTACCAGTAATGAAGGAGTGTTGATATCTATATGCTCAAAGACTGTAAATTCCTTCTTTAATTTTACTGGTAGAAGCCAAGGCCTGTGCAGTTCGGCTTTCACCCAATAGCGCACACTGCCATGCCGGCCTTCGAATGAGGTAGCAAGTGGTCTGCGTAGAATATAAAGGTCAATATATTAATCCTACTCCCCCTTCTAAGAGCGATGCAGCAGGGCAGAAGACACGTGGTGACAGCGACTCTGGATCGCCCGGGAGGTAGCAAACATCTGACTGGGCAAAATTCCCAAAGGGATAAGTCACTGGGGAAAAAAACCTTTTATTTCCAAATAAAATAGTAATAGTTAAATATTAGAAAATTTGCTTTAAGAAGCCAGAAGAATACAATCCCTTTAAACTAAGAAGAGGCTACTTTTAATACTTGGTGGCAACATTATTACAGTTGAGTGAACAATTCTTGAAAAGGTCAAGAATTCCATTTAAAAACGGTTAAGAACGGCTCAACTATTCTTTAAGCATCTCTAGATACTGGCAATTGATTCAGACCAAACTCCCGGTTGCGGCATCACTGCCTCTTCCTACAGTGACTAAGGGCTGGAAGAGGCCTGCGATAATAGTTACAGTTTCAAAAATCCCGCATTTCATAAAGCCACGGAGGCTCAGAAAGAGTGCTTTTGCACGTCCCAGTTGATTCATGTTAAAGTTGCTGGCTATGTTTTCCAACTACTAAGACATTAAAAAACCAAAATATTCCTGTAACATACCAAAAGAACCAGAACTGTTTCTGAACTCTGCTACATTTTCACAATTTACTATTTTTCAAAGGTTTGATTTTAGTAATGATCCTTTCTCTCGTATTTTCATTAGAAAAATGCTCAATATTCAGTTATTTACAAGGCAGAGTGCTAGCTTGGATTGGAAAAGCAGCACAAATTTTGCAAATAATGTTCTGCACTTTAGATTCACACCTTAACATATATAAAGCACAGTGAAATACAAATCAGTAACTGATATACAGATACTGTTCAAATATAATACCTTGAAAAAATATCACTTGTGAACCATATGTACATAACTCAAGACGTAGAATTAACAAATGTGTAATCATCTACATATGGCACATGACAAATTGTATGTATTTTTAAATTCATTCTCCAGAACAGTAAATTCTCAAGTTTTACTATGTGTTAAGTGATCAACCTTAGCAAAAAGGGTACAGTCTTTATGACCTGAGACTTGACCAGTACTTTCCTAATATTTAGTATTTACAAAGTGCTTACTATCTCACTAGCACCCTCCAATCCACTTGTATTAAACGAAACACTATTCATACTTGGGAGACAGGCTTTAGGAAGGAATCCTAATAATTGAGCTTGCTTTCTGTAATTTTGCCACACTAGATTAAAAAATAGCTTCTTATGTTTAATATATTGTTTTCCTCTAGCAAATTTCTGTAATGAAAAGGGTTTTTTTTAAAGAAAAACTAAAAAACCAAAAAAAAAAAAAAAAAGTCCATTTAGCGTATGTGATTGTGCAAGAGTGCTCTGGCCCTGGGTGTGCGTCGGAGAGGCCTCGCGCTGGACACTTACGTCTGCGGCAGCTCGAAGCTGAACGCGTACTCGTGCCTTCCTGAATGAATGGTGTGAAAGCCTTCCTCGGAGCTATCATCGTCTGCAACACAAAGAGGACACGGGCGGGCCCTCAGGAGGTGCGCACACCGCGGAGGGGGCGCAGCTCTAACGGAGGTGCCCATCTGCAAGGAGGGCACCGCCTCGGGGCTCAGAGCTGAGTTCTAACTCCACCTCACCGCCCCCTCGGCATCGAACACACCCTCGGTCCCGGCTGCGTCGCCGCTGACACGGGGAGCGGGAAGGCGCGGGCCCCACGGGCTCGCTCGTGCTGCCCTGGGCACGGACCCAGGCCGGGGGCAGCGGGGGCAGCGCGGCCCGCTCGGGCTCCAGCCTGGGCTCGGCCGCCGAGCACGCTGCACCCTTGGGGTACCCCCCGGGGAGCGCCGTCCGCAGTGCGCGGTTGAGCTTCACGGAATGGGGGGCAGGGACAGGGGCAGGGGCGCCCCGCTGAGGACGCGGAGCCGCCGAGCCCCCGCTCCGGGGTCCCGGGCCGCCCGCGCAGGGGCGCACGTTGCGCCCACCGAGCCCGCGCTGCGCCCAACTTCTGATGGAAGCGCCGAGCACGCACAAAGATGGACGCGCCCCTCGGCCCGCGGAGACACGCAGGCAGCCGTCCCGGCCAGGGTGCGGGGCGCGGCCGCCAAGCGGGGAGCTTCGTCCCGGGCACCCCGAGTTCGCCTCCCGCCCCGCTTCCTTTTTGTGCCAGCTCAGCAGCTCCGCGAGGCGCGCCGCGGTAAACAAGTGCCTGGCTGTCAATCAAGAACTAGACCCGAGCAGGAGCGGACCGGCCTAAACCGGCGCGAGCAGAACCCAGCCGGCCGCGGCGCGCCGCCGCCGCCCG
>NW_004955418.1:20538857-20540982 GCF_000276665.1 Chinchilla lanigera | reverse complement strand
GCGGGGCGGGCGGGGGCGGCGGCTCGGGGGACCTTTACCGGCGCACGCCGGTTCCGAGCCTCGCCCAGCAGCGCCCGGCGCGCTCTCCCCACCCGCCGTGCCCAATCCAATCAGCGCCTGGCATCGCCTTAGCAACAGGCTAACAAACCGGGCTCCGCCTATCGCGGGCGGCCGGGGGCGGGGTCTCGCTGACCAGGCTAGTTTGAGAGCTGCACTTGAAGTCATTGAAACTCTTCCAGGCCGGGGCCGGCCACGCGCGGCGCGGCGCGGGCGCTCACTTTGCTCTACCGTGTCATCGGGGTGCAACGAATGAGGTGATGTGTGTGCCCACCACTCACTGTTCCACTTTTCCTCCATGATAAGTCTCAACTCCTTCAAGAAAAACCTTTGTTTCTTCTCGGCCGTTCTCTAAAAGGCCGCGGGGTCCAGGAAGGTTCAAGCACAAACTTAGGCGCCTGCTTTTTGGCACGGCCCGGGACTGTCACTTGGCATCTGCATTTCCTATCGACCCACACGCTTGGCGAGACCGGCTAGAAATTCGTTCCGGAGGTAACGCACCTCTGGGTGACTATCAAGATCCTACTCAGGAGTTGGTTTCACCTTAGTGTTTTCCAAAACGCTGCATGGACGCTGTAACCCCAAGCATCCTTCGTTGGCCTGAGCTCAATGAGCACCGACCTAGCATGTGCATTTTTAACATAAAAAAGGAGATTAAAATACGCCTCTAGTTCTGGAAAACCAGCATTCGGACTGAATACTGCATTAAAAAGGAGAAGCGCAAAAATTACATAACCAGTTTTAACATTATATTCTTCTTGGGCTGGGAATTAAGTCATCGCCACCACCTGACGCGTGTAACCAATCTGCGCAGAGCTCGGCAAGCGCCCCTCCTCACCACCCCCCAGAACTGGTCCGAAACAGGATTGAACCGCTTCTAACAAAGGGTGGAAACTTAGAAAAACAAGCTAAGAGTCGCCTAGATTTCCACAATGTAACCATTTAAACAACAGATTGGAAATCTCAGGACCCCCTCTCCCTCTGACAAGCCCGGATCTCCCTCTTAGAGGCGAAAATCAAATCCCGTGTGCCGGGGACTTTGCAATTCCACCGCACTGGCATGGGTTTCATTGAATGCACGGTCCAAAGTTAGACATGATCCTTGGGAAAAAAAAAAAAAAAGAAAGAGAGAGAGAGAGAAAGAAAAGGACTGACTCTGGATGGCTTTCCACACTGACTTGCTAGCTACACTACTGAGAGGTGCTAGCCTTTAAAAATAAAAAATGCTGGGTGGGAAAGAATAGGGGACAAACACGTGGGGGTGTTGCTACCATATGTCAAAATTACAGCAGCCTTTCATCAAAGGGCAGCGATCAGTAGTTTAAAGTCTTTTTTGCATGTCAGCGTGAAAACCAAACCCATCCCTGAACCTCCCTGAAAATCTTACTCCATTTTCCCCGCTGGAGCTCAGCGTTCAGATCTAAAGTCGGGAAAGTAAAAGGGTGGAGGGGAAAAAAAAAATCTAACACTGGACTGCAGCTTTCAGCGACCCATTCGAAGCCGCAGGAGCAGCACGCCCGAGCCGGAGCGCGTTCGGAGGTGCGGAGCCCGGGCCGGGCGCAGCGAGCGCCCGCCGCCCCGCGGATGCTGCAGGCTGGCTGCGCCCGCGGCCGCGGGGAAGCCGGCGCCGAGGAGCCGTCCCCAGACCCGGCGCAGCACTCACCTCTCTCGTGCCCGATGAGCGTGTCTTTGTAGTTGAAATACTCGACTTCTTCCGTGTAATTCTGCGTATAGGCAGTGTTGGAGCCGGCGTTTCTCGATTCCGTCCAGCGCACTTTCGCGTGTCCTCTGGCGTGGATTTTCAGAGATTTCACTCGAATTTCCCCCGTAACTTCTAAATTCACCCTTCCTGAGACGGTATCCCCGCTGGAGTACACGGGGACATTGCTGTCATTGAGACAGTCAAAGCTGATCGTCAAACTCTTCACCTTGCCCAGCACCATGGTTGTAACAAAACCTATAAAAATATAATGTAAGACCAAAAGGGGACAAACTCAAGATCGCATGTAAAATGTGATCTTCAGACACTGATCGATGTCTTTGCCGTGCAGAAAGAAAAAAAAAAAAA
>NW_004955418.1:20536771-20538197 GCF_000276665.1 Chinchilla lanigera | reverse complement strand
CGGAGGAAGGCGCCTCGCACCCCGCCGCCGGCCCGCGGGGTCTGCAGTGAGACGGCTGCAGCTCCAGAGCCGGAGGAGCGAGGGCGGGGTCGGCCCCAGAGCAGCACCCGCTCCAGGCGGCCGGGCGGACGCGGGTACCGCAGTGCACAGCCCCTGTCCGACCCGAGCAGAGCGCGAGGGAGGCGGTTAGACGAACAGGGTTCGGCCTCGGTGGGGCTTGGCTGTAAACAAGCTTTACTTCTACTTGGCTGGAAGGCAGGGTCTCCCTGTGTAGCCCAGCTTGGCCTTGATCTTGTGAGGATCCTCCTGCCACAGCCTCCTAAGTGCTGGAGTTACAGCCACCACACCTGCTTTAGAAAGCATTATTTCTAAGTTTCAGCCGAGAGCCTGGTGTGGTGGGGCACACCTGTAATTCCAGCCCTCGGGAGGCAGCGGCAGGAAGAGGATCACCGTGAGTTCGAGTGAGCTCGCTCTTGAACTGCATAGCAAGACCCTGTCTCAAAAATCTTTTCCCAGCTGAGAGCCTTGGGCTGTTCAACAGTAGTTCCCGTGTTAGATTTTAAAGATAAGTGCATGTCTTTGTTGTGAATGTGTTTGTAAAAAATAGCAGCGCCTTCCTCACATGGCGCTGAGAATCGGCATCAAGGCTAAACTCATTTAGCCTTTTTTTTTTTCTTTTTTTTGAGACAGGGTCTCGCAGTGTAGCCCCGGCTGGCCTCGAACTCGTGTGGATAATCCCGCTTCAGCCTTCAGAATGCTGGGATTACAGGCATGGGCCCATACACCCAGCTAAACTCATTTAGGTTATGGGTTATTGGCAATCGACAGAACCGCAGAGAAGAGAAGTATAGGGCGGAGAAGCCTTCTTCCATCTTGTTTGGAAGAGGTTTTGGCTGTACGTGTTTAAACATTTTAGATTCTTTTGCATAATATATTTGGGTAGGTTGAACTAAGACACAATAGACTAAACTCAGATCTTGCTGTTTTATTTAAAAATAAGCAGAATTTTATTAGGTTGGATTTTAGTTGACGAGGCGCTAGCGAGGGCTCGGCAGTATAGCTGGAGTGTAGGCACGCAGACCATTAGCTGGCAAACCTTTGCCTGAGTTGGGGTGGTTAGATTGCTCTGAACGCCGGTCTAGGCCGTGGAACGTGGCCTCTCGGGTGACGCCTGGCGGCCAGTGCGTGGAGGCCGGGAGCGCGGCTGGGCGGCGGACGCTGGTGTTTTCTCTCCCCCTAGCGGCGGGAGCGCTGCCTGCTGGACGCAGCTTCCCGGGTGAGGCCCGCGGTGTTGCTTAGGGTTCCGGTGGTGTTGGAGGAGGAACGGGCTGAAAAGCGCAGGGTGTGTAAGGACAGAACTTTGTTCCCATACACTCGCCTACATCCCCAGCCCAGGGGTAATCTTTCTGATTATTCTTTGTGCATG
>NW_004955418.1:20532381-20536111 GCF_000276665.1 Chinchilla lanigera | reverse complement strand
ATGTTAAGTAGTCCAGGCTGGCCTGGAACTCGCAGCGGTCCTCCTGCCTCAGCTTCCTGAGTGCTGAGATCACAGGCATGCGCCTCCACGCCTGGCTGTGTATTTTCATTCGATTCTCTTAAGCACGGTAGTAACTGCCAGGCAAGTTAGCGAGCAGTTGGTAACCCCCTCAGTTCCCCGTCAGATCACATGTGTCGCCTTTCAGTCACTGTTCTCTCTCGAGTCGGTTACCTGACTTTCTTAAGTGTCTGGGAGTATTACTTAGTCGACTTGGTCTTCTCCCCCATTTGTTCAGACAGTGAGAAGAGCAGAAGCAGTGCTGACACCTCTCAGTGTCTTCTGTATCCTCTTGGAGGAAGCTTGGCGCGCTCTCGGGGATTCAGTACCCTCCCGCAGACCGGCTGGGGAGCCGCCGTCCCGGCCTGCAGCGCTGCCCGCGGGCCGTCCTGGGCCTGCGCAGCGTTTCGGTGCCCACCTGCGGCGCCCGCGGCCGACCGTCGAGAGCGCAGCGCTGTCCCTGCCCGCCCGCCGCCTCGCTGGCACCGTCTCTGCGGCGGGAGCAGCGCCCAGGGCCCCACCCCAGCCTGTGGTCCTCGCGCCTGGTCCGCACCCCCGGTGCCCGCGGGCACGTGCGCGTCCCCCGCCGCGGTGTGACCTCAAACCCAAGAGCTCTGCCAAGAGCGACCGTGCCAGCTACGGTCAAGGCGCAGTTCACGTGCCTCTGACCCTGGCCGCCTTAACCACGGCCCCGGGTGTCTGGTCGTGAGGCAGACTGACGCAGCAGTCCCGGGGGGCCACCAAGCCGCTCCCTGCACTCCCACCGAGCCCGGCCACGCCTGCCGCAGGCCACCGCCCGAGGCCTGCCCGGGGAACTGGAAAATCCCCCGAGGGGAGCCCTGCAGTGACCTCTCCCGCTCCGTGAGCCGCGCAGAGGGACAGGCTGCACCCGGGCAGGTGTGAGGGCGCGGCTGGGGAAGCAGGTGCAGACAGCCCACGGCCGCGGCGCCTGTCACCCACGCTCTGCGAGGCCCTGTAGCAGCCTGGGCAGGGGCCTGGGATGTAGCTCAGCGGCATAAGCGCTTGCCTGGCAAGCCTGAGGCCATGAGTTCGATTCCCGGTACAAAAAAAAAAAGAGAGGCCTGGGCACGTGCCACGGTTGGAGGGCAGTGCCCCCACCCTTCGACGGCGCTACCGCCCCAATCCGTGCTGGTGTCCCAGCCGCGTGCAATGCGAGTGCGACCCTAGGAGCCTGTCCTGGAGCCCCAGGGCCCACAGTGACGAAGCCATAGCTGCGAGGAGAATTTATTTCTTCAGGAAACGTGAAATAGACGCGTGATCTATATTGTATTCATTTTTTTTTTATTTTTATTCACGTTTTAGCGTATAGTGGGCACATTGCTTGTGGGCATCAGCGCATGCGCAGAACACACCATGATTCTGTGTTCAGCCCCCGCCCTGCCCCTCCCCCCCATCCCTTTCCTGTTTGAAAAAGATCCACCGCTTTACTTTCTGTTTTCTGTCTTCTATTTTGCTCTTTACACTTTGGGTTTCTCATATAAGAGGAACCCTGTGATATTGAAGCGAGTGTGTCAGATGTATTTCACTTAACACTGTCTCAAGGTGCACACGTTTCCCTGCAGATGACTGCAGTTTATGGCCGAGTAGTACTCTGTGGTGTGTGAGTACCACATCTTCTTTATCCATTCCTCAATGAGTGCTTGAAAGCTAATTCAAGATTTTGCTGTTTCTTTTTAATACTTAGTTCGTGATTTCGAGATTTTGTACCTGTGAGCTGGAAATGGTGGAACACGCCTGTAATCCCAACACTTGGGAGGCCGAGGCAGTAGGCTCACTGCAAGTTGAAGACCAGCCTGGACTACACAGGGAGACCCTGTCTCGAACCAACAAACAAAGAAGAAACTGAAGGCCAGAATGCGATTAGTTTGACTCTGGTATGGACACTAGAGGGAAGATTTGCAATAATATTAGCAAGATGAGTAGATTTGTTTTTTATGTGTTTTTGAGAGTTCATTGTTTCATGTTTCTTACATTCTTTTTTTTTTTTTTTTTCCTTTCGGTCTTTTTGAGACAAGACCTCGCTGTGCCATTCAGGCTGGTCTTGAATTCACTTTGCAAGCCCAGACTGGGTTTGACTTTGCAGTGATCCTTCTGCCTCAGCCTCCCAAGTGCTGGGATTACAAGTGCAGGCTACCGCGCCCGGCTCAACATTCTTTATCGTTAATAGACATTTAAATGTGTTAGAGATTTTGTGATACTATTCAGTACCAAATTTGTTTTTTGTTTTCTCTCATTAAGAAATAGTATATAGATAGGTGAGTGTCCTGGGGCACACCTGTAATCTCAGTGCTAGGAGGCTGAGTCAGGAGGTTTGAGAATTTGAGGATAGCCTAGGCTACACAATGAGTTAAGATTTCTTTCTTTCTTTACCCCTCCCTTCCTTCCTTCCAGTACTGGGGATTGAACCCTGGAGCTTTGCACTGGGCTATAGCCTTACCTGCTTCTGAATTCTAAGTGTTTCAAATTACCTTTTATTTTAGGGTCAAGAAACAGATTAGGCGATAGCTAAGCTTGAAATCACACACGTAATCTATGATCTCATGAATTCACATGGGTAATCAGCACCTGGTTTCATTATTTTCCTAACATGAGCATCTCTTTAATTCACCTGTGAGCTACCTGAGTCAGCTCATCTCAGTGGAAAATTGAGGCAACTGGAATTTCCTGCTCCGAATCCACATAACATTTTTGTAGTTAGGCATAAATTTCAAATTATTTTGCCATATAGAATCTGCTAGAAAGAGTTTTAATGCTTTCTTAGCTTGGCCTTTAGGTTTTAGGGACATGGGAGTGAGCACACAGGTGCTCATAGAGGTGCACGCCACTAAATACCGAAGTTAAGAATGGGGTGAAGTGGTGAATCGCTTACAGATGACAGGAACATACTCCATCCTCGCAGAAATGGTTCAACATATGGGAAATCAATAAAAATAAAATACATAAACAGAAGCAAGCACAAAAACCACCTGGTCATCTCAATAGATGCAGAAAAAGCATTTGACAAAATCCAACTTTGTTCATGATAAAAAAAAAAAAGAACCCTGGAAAAAATAGGAATAGAAGAACCTTATCTCAATGTGATAAAAGCCGTTTATGACAAACAATGGCCAATGTCATGTTCAATGGGGAAAACAAAGTTTCTCCTCTGAAATCAAGAATGAGACACGGCTGTTGGCTGTCACCACCTGTTCAGTGTGGTATTTGAAACATTGACAACAATCAGGAAGGAGAAAAGAAAGAAAGAGGGTATATATGGGAAAGGAAGAAGTCAGAGTATCATTATTTGCAGGTGCACGTCTACATAGAAGGCCCCAAAACATCCCAACAAAAGAGGCCTAGAGTTAATAACCAATCCAATCCCAGTACATAGCAGGATACAAAATCAACACTCAAAAATCAATAGTGTTCCTGTACATCAACCATGGGAGAAATTAGGGAAACAATACCTTTCACAGTAACATCCAGAAAAATTAGATACCTGGTGTCATGGTTTGATGTCTCCCCAAAGCCTCACATGGACACAGGGTCTTTTTTTCAGCTAGAATGTGAATCTAGAGTGTGTGATTGATTGTGGTGTGATGCTGGGATAAGAGTGCTGGCATTAAGGGTGGGTGATTGCTGAATCAGTCCACTGATTGGCTTGGCACAACCC
>NW_004955418.1:20528059-20531925 GCF_000276665.1 Chinchilla lanigera | reverse complement strand
AGTGAGCTCAAGGCCAGCCTGAACTACATAGTGAGACCCTGCTTCAAAAAGCTAAAACAAAAAAACAAGATCCCTCCCAAAACCAATATTGAGATACTATCCTACTCCAGAAAGAATGGCTATCATTAAAAAATCTAAATAACAAATCCTGGTGAGGATACAGGGAAAAAGGAAGCCTTCTAATTGTTGGTGGGAATATACACTAGTACAGCCACTAAGGAAGTCAGTGTGGAGAGTCCTGAACTAACTGAAACTAGAAATTCCATTTGACCCAGCTTGTCCCCCTCTAGGTATCTTTCCAAAAGACCCAGTGAATAAACAAGCAGCTGAGATGAAGAGACACTTCTCGGAAGAAGTACAAATGGCCAGTAAGTACATGAAAAGATGTTCGACATCGCTGTCCTTAGAAAAACACAAATTGAAACAACACTGAGATTCCATCAGCCCAGAAAGAATGGCCCCCATCATGAAATCAGATGAGAATGAATGCTGGCGAGGCTGTGGGCAAAGGAGCCCTTCTGCACTGTTGGTGGGAATGTAAACTGGTACAACCGCTGTGGAAATCAGTGTGGAGACTTCTCAAAAAGCTGAAACTAGGAATTCCATTGAGTCCGTTCCTCTTCTTGGTATCTTCGCCAAAGAGTTAAAAACATCATATTCCAGTGCTCCACACACACCTGTGTTTGTAGCAGCACAATTTGTAAGAGCTAAATCTTGGAAGTGGTCTATATGTCCACCGACAAAAGAATAGATAAAGGAAATGGAGTATTTACACACAGTGGAGTACTACTCTGCCATAAAGAAGGGTAAACGAGTCATTTGTAGGGAGATGGATGCCCCTTGAGACCATAATGTTAGTGAAATAAATCAGACACATAAGCTTAAATATAGCATGGTTTCTCTTATATGAGAAACCCAAAAGATAAAGTGCAAAATAAAAAGATACTAGAAAGTAGGGAGATAGCTCGTTTTCAAAGGGGAAGAGGATGAAGAGATGGGGTGGGGAGGGAAAGGAGATGGAGAACGAAATTAAGCTGTTATGTACCTGCACCAGCTCCGCCGGAGGAATGGAAACTATTGCAAACATGCAGTGATGAAAATAAAAATTAAGGAGCTGGGGATTTAGCTCAGCGGCAAAGTGCCTGCCTGGCAAGCACAAGGTCGTGAGTTCGGTTCCCGGTACCGGAGAAAAACCAAAAAAAAAAAAAAAAAAAAAAAAGAATGAGCAGACAGCAGTGCGGGATGTAGCAGGGGAGCAGCTGAGAGCAAGGGCAAGAGCCCTCCCTGTGGGGCTCTCGTAAGAAAAGGGAGACAGGGCGGGGGGCTTCTGTAAGGACCGGAAGTCCAGAGCACTTCCGGGGATGTGACCCGTAGCGATTTCAGCTACGGAAGAAGGGGCAGGGGCGTGGCGGCTCCTAAGGGTGTGTGCGGCACACAGATCCATCGGCCAGGACATCCACACCCTGAGCGTGCATGCGTGTGTGCGTGTGTCTGTGTCTGCGGCTATGTGTGTGAGGTCATCATTGTAACAAGCATAACAGCGTTTCGTGGAAGGAAGGAACTGTTTCTTTAACTCATGATCTTTGAGCCTCAGCAGCTCTGTGAAGGGAATGCTCCTGCGCTTGTTTTCCAGGCTGGCGCACAGGCCGAGGAGCAGAAGCAGCCCCCGTGGAGAGCAGGCGAGGCTGGGATCTGAGCTGCCCTGGCCACCGGGCTACCTGCAGGCAGGTGCGGGGTGCGCCCCTATCACTAGGGTGTCTCCTGCAGGAGGCCTCCAGACCCTCCGCCTCTCTTTGACGGCTTTGTTTCTCCTCTGTGTTTATAAGACTTTAAAAACGCTATTTCTGCTGAGCGTGGTGGCACAGACCTAATCCCCGCACCTGGGAGGCGGGAGGATTTTCTTGAATTTAGTGCCAACCTGGGCTACACAGTAAGAGTCTGTCTCAAAAACAAAGCAACCAAAAACCTATTCCTTGACAGTTTTATTTTAAATGTAGTTTGCACATTTATTTATTATTATTATTTTTTTTTTTTGGTACTAGGCATTGAACTCAGGACGTTGCTCCTGCCAGCCAGACACTTGTGCCACTGAGCTATATCCCTGGCCCTAGCTTGCACATTTATTATCTCTTCAATAATACTCCAAGGCACTTTCCATGTCTTATCTAGTGACCAAGTGTTAATAATCTTGTTTTATTTATTTTAGTTTGTTCAGACAGGGCCTCGCTATGTAGCCCAGGCTGGCCTCAAATTCAGGGTGATTCTCAAACCTCAGCCTCCCAAGTTCTGGGATTACAGGCATGTGCCACCAGGCCTGGCATTAATCATCTTTGTACCTCAGTAATTAGCATAGTGCCTGGCACATAATATATACTCAATAAATTTGTTTATGTGCTAGATGATAAAGGGATGTATCTTTAAGCAGTTTTCCATTGTAAGATTGTAGAACCTTTTTTTTTGAGATAAAGTCTCCCTACATAGTTCAGGGTTCAGGCTGGCTTTGGTTTTTTTTTTCTTTTTGGGACAGGGTCTTGCTATACAGTTCAGACTGACCTTGAGCTCACTTTGTAGCCTAGGCTGGCCTCAAACTCGCAACCATCCTCCTGCCTCAGCCTCCTGAGTGCAGGGATTACAGGGGTGCGCCACCATGCCCGGCTCAGGCTGGCTTTGAACTTACTGTGTAGCTCAGGCTGGCCTCGAACTCACAGTGATCCTTCTGGTTCAGCTTCCTGTGTGCTGGGATTGCAGGTGTATACCACCATGCCCAGCCTAAAATTATTTTTAGAAATGTAATAAAGTCCAGCCAGCCAATTTTATGTATAACTGAATATGGATATGGGGGTGGCATGTTAATTGCCTACATGATGTGTGATCAAAATATACAGCGAATGTTTAAAATTTTTAAAATTTATTACAGTAAAAGATACATTGTCACTAATACCCCCAAATATTCCTCCACCTATCCCATCATTCTTGCCACTTTCTGAAGCAGTTATGGAAGTCCTCTTTTGCAAGTGTCTCTAATTGTGCTGTTGACATAGGGGAACTTAATGTGACTCCTTACCTGCTAGATGTCAGATATGCCAAGTTCATGTTCCTCAAAACTGAAGAATGAATTTTAAGGCACAATGGAGATTAAGAGTAGAAATATATATGGCGGGGAGGGAGTGAGAGCTAGCTCTTGAAAGATAGGAGGGGACTCAAAAATGGATTGCCATGGACCCCATTTTACAGAGTAAGTTTTATAGAGCAAAATCATGTGGTGGGAGCAAAATCACAAGGTGGGTACAAAATCATGAGGTGAGGGGCTGGGGATTTAGCTCAGCGGCACGGCGCCTGCCTGGCAAGCGCAAGGTCTTGAGTTCGATTGCTGGTACCAAAAAAACCCCAAAAAACAAAAAACAAAAAAACAAAATCATGAGGTGAGTACAATGGAGGGCAAAAACTATGACCAACCACTAAGAGTACAAGTTTAGCCGCTGAGGTAATATTGACCCAATGGGGAAGAGGTCATGCAGTCAGTGACATGGAAAGGATAATGATGTTCTTAGGAAGAGAGATATGTGGGAGTCATAGTTGCCCACTGGGGTGACCAATGCCTACCAGGTGAGCACAACTTCCAATCCATTGTTCATCCCCTGGGGAAGGATGTAGGCCTGGTCATTTTGTTTATATTTTGAGGCCTGGCCTCAAACAGATGCACCTCTGGCCATAGTTGTAATGTATTTTCATCCTCTGTATTAACCCGCGAGGACCTTGCCCTGTCTGACTGCCTATAATATTTTTACCTAGCTTAGCTATCTGTAATATTCCTCCCTCTAACTGCCATGGGGAGGTAAGGGGCAATGACTGCTCCGGCTGAAAAG
>NW_004955418.1:20523216-20527244 GCF_000276665.1 Chinchilla lanigera | reverse complement strand
AGGATCAGTGAGTGCCACTGGGGGCTTTCCATCTAATTAACCCAGTCTGTTGCAAACCAGTCTTGGACCTGTAAAGTTACAGTGTGTATACAGTGCTTGGGGGTGTCCATCCCAAATGTTTAGTAGAGTGAGGCCAATGAGAATAAAAGTAATTTCTTTGCTAAACCTAAAGGCCCCAAGGGGCCTTTCTATCAAGTTGTCCTATAGCTGGAGTTTACCATATATAATCATGCTATATCTGAAAGTAGCCATCTTTATGATTGTTGGTTCTCATGATAATGAGATGGTTCTCCTAGAAGTAGAGCTTAATGGCTCGACCCTGAATGGCTGGTTCTTCTAGAAGTAGAGCCTGGTATTTATGAATTTGGTTGTCTGATAGCCATAGGCCCGCTTTGGAAGAAAGTAGTCTTGTCACATTGTGAGGGGTATATACAGTGAAATCTTTGGCTAAAGTCAGCTTGGATGCCTCTGGTACCAGGAGAGCTATAGCAGCCAGAGCTCTAAGGCACACAGGCCTTCCCTTTGCTACATTGTCTAATTCATGACTCAGATGCCCTACAGGTTGTTGAGCAGGTCCTTGATCCTGATCCTGCCTGAGCATACCCAAAGCCGTGCCCCACCTTTCATCACATACATTGAAATGATGTCCTGTTGGTAGGCTCAATGCCAGGGTGTAAGTTTCTGCAGTGCAGTTTGAGAGTCAGGTTCCCAGGTGAAAATAGGGGTATCTGCCTTTTGGGTTTCCTTTATAAACTGATAGAGGAGTCATACAATCTCACCATAGCCTGCTATCCAAAGGTGACAAAAGCCTGTAGTGCCTAGGAATTCCTTTAGCTGTTTAGGGTCTTGGGCTGAGGGAAGGAAAGTATTGGTTTAAGTCTCTCTTCTCCTAGCCTTTGGGCTCCCTTAGATATGATAAAAACCCAAGTATTTTACCTCAAGGCTGCAAAGTTGTGTCTCAGACCTAGACTTTTAAAGCCTCTGTCTGCTGGAAGGTCCAGCAGAGCACGGGTGCCTTGGCTACACAGCTCCTCACTTACATATTTCAGGACCATGATCTGAGAAAGTTCAAAACATGCCAAGTCACGAGAAAGCACTTGTCCCAAAAGATGAGGACTGTTTCTGAACTGTTGAGGAAGTACAGTCCAAGTTGGTTGGAAGGCCTGGTCGTGAGGATTTTCAAAGGCAAAAAGTGCTGTGTCACACGTGGCTCTTGAAGTTCCCAGGGGGAAGGATGGTGAGAGGATGGAGAAATAAAGATAAGAGACAGAAAGCTGAGGTCAGGTGGAGCCCTCTGTCCTGATGGGAGGAGAGGAGTTGCTCAACCACCTTAGCACTCTCAGGAGGTTGATGTCAATTTCATCCCCTCTACCTAGCAACTTTGTGATCGATCTCATATGTGATCGATCTCTAGCTTTAGCCACTCTCCACTAAAAAGAGACTGGGTATCTGTATATAAAGAAATGCAAAAGAAGGCATCTTCTAAAGCTAACACTGAAAACCAACCAGCATCTTCTGGAATCTGAGAAAGGAAAGTATGGGTTAGGTACCACCAAGTGGATTGGCCTACTGCACCACTTACCAATCTAAGATGCTGCACCAACCTCCACTCTCCACTGCATTTTTGAACTCCCAGGATTGGAGTGTTACAGGGGCTGTTACAGGGTGTAAGGCTACCTCATGCCCTTAAGTTATCAATTATAAGCAATAGTTCTCTTCTAACTTCAGGTCTTAGGGAGTATTGTCTCTGGTGAGGAAAAATAGGATTTTTGAGAGCTCTTATTTGCAGCTTTTATTGCTCTTCCTGTTCCACCTCTAGTTGCCCATACTTCAGGTTTTATTTCCATCTCCACAAAATAGGAGGCAGCGTACCTGACCTGGCTGAATGCATATGACAGTTTTTCAGCAAGATAAGATAGCTCTCCCCAAGAGGGGAACTGGGCTTTCAGGCATAATTACAAAGGAAGAGGTGGAGAGAAAGCCATCCCAGTTACAGCTTAAGGGTTGTGAGAAAAAGCAAGTTACCTCTTTTGAAGTGACTCCTTTTACTGAGGTATGAGGGCTGGAAGGAAGGCCAAGGTTGAAAAGAAGGACCAAGAGATACATGCCAAGGTACAGCAATAGGCTGGTTTCTCTTCCCTCTATAGACGTGATTACACAGGGCCCCTCTGTGGAGATGACGGTCCAGCCAGAGGGAGAAGGCAGAGAGTGCCCCGGTGCCCTTCAGTCTTGCTGGACCAGATGGAAAGGTGGCTCTGATCCCTGGGACCTCTGTCTCAGGGGCAGTCTGACTTCCTCTGGTCACCTTTGCCATCAGGGCATGGCTTAGGGGACTCTTGTGATGATTTTTATCACAGTCCTTCCAAAGGTGGCCTGGCTTTCCCCAGTGGTGGCAGGTGAGTTTAGTCATCGAGGTCTTCTTGGGGCCCAGAGAATCATCTTTAGAGTTTATTTCTTTTAAGGCCACAACCAAGGCAGCTGCTGTTTTTGGTCTCTTTATTCTCTCCCACTGGCTGCCTCCTGGACTTGATGATAAGGTCCTGAGGAGGATCTTATCTCACTAAAGTATCAAGTGAGCTATCTGGAGCAAAAGCCACCTTTTGTAGCCTTTTCCTAATATCCGAGGCTGGGTGGGTAATAAACTCATCTTTAAGAATAATCTTCCTTCTACTGAATCAGGAGGCAGGGATATAAGTTTCATCAGTGCCTCTTACAAATGATCTAAGAAGGCAGAGGGTTTTTCATCTTTTTCTTTTTTTTTTCATCTTTTTCTTGATGAACAGTTGACAATTTAAAATAATTGAAGCTCTTAGTTCTTGTCCTTCTTAGGCCTTCAAGAACATGTGTCTGAAGGTGTCTCCTGTTCCAGTCTCCCATGTAGTTCGTAGGACAGTAAGGATATTGTGTAGGAACTGCCTGGGTTCCTGTAGGAACCAGCTGTTTCCCTAGCTGCCTGTCTTCTGACCTTCTAAAATTAACAATACGATATTCATCTCCCAATATAATAGCAGCTTGTAATGCTGCTTGTCTCTCATTAGAAGTCATTGTTTAAGAGTAACATTACATCTTTCCAGTCTAGTTCATAGGTCTGAGTAAGTCCCCTAAAGACCTTATATGATTATCAAGGTCATCTGAAAACTCTCAGATCTTGTTTGATCTGTTTGAGGTCACTGAGAGAAAAGGACACATGGACATGGGTAGTGATGAATTCTATGTGTACCTCCTGTAAGGGATATTGTCCTTGAGGGGATTGAACAAAATCAGAGAGAGATGGACAGAGCCCAGTAGAAGCTCCAATTACAACTGGCTTAGAAGCCTCCTTTGTAGAGTCTGGATGGCAAGTGAGGGGAACCTCAGGGTCAGTCATAGCAGATGAGGCTTCCATTAAGGTTGCCTTGGAAACTCCACCCTGACAGTCCAGAGGGCAAGGGAGGCAAAGCTCAGGCTCAGTAATAGTAGAGGCATCCGATTGTGCCATAAGGCCCAGAGGTGTCTGGTTTCCTTGTGGTTTACATTTACATTTTGAGCACAAGTAAGGATTATCTCTTAATGTAAAGAAAATCTGAACATAAGGTAATTCTCACCATTTTCCCTCTCTCTTACAGTACAATTTTAGTTGTGAAATAGTCTCATAATCAGTACTTCACTCTGTATTTCATCTCTAGGGGATAGACAGGCCATGAGTGGGTACAGAAAAATATTAAACAGCTCTTTCTCAATACATGAGGATGAAACAATTTCTTGTGCTTAGGAATGCATTCCAAAGGAGTGAGAGAATTCAAAATTAAGTTCCCAACCTGAAACACAAGAGGGAAAATAGGCATCCCTGTTAATCCCTGCTTGGTTTCTATATCCTGTCAAGGCATGCCCCAAGGTGACCTGCTATCTTGAGAGTGACCAGAAGACAGATCAGCTTGGATGAGCCACCCTTACCAACTTGAGTCCCTACCTTCTCCAGAAGCTCACTCTGCTAATTCTAACGTGTGTTTTTGGCCTTTTTTTCCCCCTGGTACTGGGAATCAAACTCA
>NW_004955418.1:20507037-20522197 GCF_000276665.1 Chinchilla lanigera | reverse complement strand
GAGCTCTGATGATCCAGATGGCCGAGTTCCCATCAGGAAAGCCAAAGCAGCAAGCTTCTCCAGGAGGCCAGCAGTGCACCATCTTCCCCTCCAGAGTCAGGAAGTGATGCTCAAAGTGAGGACCAGAGCTCCCTCAAAGTGAACCAAAGCCATTCTCAGTGACAACGAGGTCCCAAGCTCCTTGGAGGATGAAAACAGCCAACTTCATCAGAAAAGCCAGCATGACGAGCTCCTCCAAAACAACCAACAGCCCCCCACAGCTTCTACCAGCTCCCAACAGCCTCTCTCAGCTCCCAACAGCCTCTTTCTTCTTCTCCAGGTCTGCCTCTAATGCTGCTAGCAACAGTCCTCAGGTGGGCCTCCCACACCCAGCACCATACTTACTTTAGCTGGGGGTTATAAGTTGACCACCAGTTGTCAATCCATAATAGACATGAAAGGAAGCTGAGGCAGAACAGGCTCCACATTTCCTAGAGTTGAGTAGGGGATCAGGGCCAAGCTGTCCCAGTGAAACCACTCCTCCAAGTCTTAAGAACAGCTGCCAGCCTATTGCCATTAAAGTGGCAACTGAAGTCCTGTGACTTATTAATAGGCATGCATCTCTTCTAAATAGAAACTAGATTTCATAAAAGACCCATTTTTACATTTCATAAGTTTACATTTTGGTTAGTGTCACAGTCATAGGAGATGCTCTAAACTTATTTTTCCCTAGTGCTATTGACTAACAAGTCAAATGGGTCAAGCCAGGAGCACCAGTAAATTCAGCAGCCAATAAGTCCAAATGCAACATGTACAAAACAGAGTATAAGCCTTGCCTACAAAGGTAAAATGTTGCATCTAAGAAACATCATAATCTTCCCATGTTTTCAACCTAAATTTGTCACCATTTCAACAAGAAACAGTGCACAAAAAGGATGAGGCATAAAAATTTAAGGCATAAATATTTGACAAGACAACAATTTCTAATTACCTAAACAAGTCACAATCCAGAATCCATGAATCAAAAGTAAACTCTTCTCTCCTAATTATCTCACAGGAGCCTTCAAATGATATAGGGGAAATAAATATAACTCCCAGCCAGCTAGATGTCAGATGTGCCAAGTTTGTGTTCCCCAAAAGTGAAGAATGAATTTTAAGGCAAGTTTTATATTTGTTCTTTTACATTTTAAAAAAAATTTGACCCCCTTCACTTCCTGTCATCTTGTTATGAGCTGCTTCTCTGTCATGCCCTGCCTTGGATTCAGGTGAAACTATGAACTAAACCCTCTACAAACCATAAGCTAAAAGAAACCTCTTCTCTTTTAACTTGTGGGTGTTAGGCATTTTGTCCCAGTGATGGGAAAAGTGACTGAGACAGATTTTGGTATCACAGAAGCAGAGTTGTTGCTTTGACTGCCTGACCAGGTGATTCAGAAATCTCCAGAAATTGTTTGTAGGAGTTTGGAGGTGCTGGCTGGTGAAGCAGCCCTAAAATACCAGGAACCAAGCTTGGTGGGAAATTCTGGCTGGAAATCAAAAGACCAAAATGCAAAAAAAAAAAAAAAAAAAGGGCAGACGATAAAGACCAGGCTCAGGAGGTTTCAGTTGGAAACAAGGATTCCAGACCATATGTGTTATGCCTTCGCAGAAAATTCATCTACATTTTGCTCATGTCCTGTGACTTGCAGGAGACTGAGAGTAAGGGTGGCAGACTGATCTGGTAGAAGAAATTTCAAGGCAGGTAATTCTTCAGGCTGTGGCTTGTATGCTGTTGGGGGCTTTTTAGCCAGCTGCTCTCTCGTTGCCAAGACAAAATGCCTGATGCCCAAAATTAAGGGAGGAAAGGTTTATTTTGCTTACAGTTTGTGGAGGTTTCAGTCCATGCTCAGCTGGCTCCAAGGCAGAGTGGCACATGGCAGGGGCAACTGTTCATGGTGGCAGAAGATAGCAAAAGCAGCAAAAGCAAAAAGGGAGGAGCAGATGGAAAGAGCAAGCTTCTTTCCCGCCCTTACATTGTATGCAAACTACCCACCCTGGGGCAGGTGTAGCCCTCACACCCATAATCCCAACATTGGACCATGAATTCATAAATTCTAGAAGCCTGCCCCATGACTGCATGAGGCTTTGAGGGGGACATCCAGACACAAACTACAACACCAGCTCAACACTGAGAATCAAGAGCTAACAGCCTGGCTACACGATTTAAAAAGATTTAAGTTTGGTCACAAAGGAAGCTCCAGTAAACTTGGGGCCTGCAAAAATAGAACAAAAGAAAGCTTGGTTGTTATAAAGATAAGCATTAAAGAGAAGCAAAGTACTGTACAGCAGGATAATAGAAAAGATGGCTTGTAGCCAGGCTTGATGGTAATCCCAGCATGCCTGTAATCCCAACACTCAGGAAGTTGAGGCAAAAGGATTGCCATAAATTTGAGGGCAGTCTGGGCTATACAGTAAGTTTAAGGCCAGCCTGAACTACATAGTGAGACCCTGTCCCCCAAAACAAACAAACAAACGCTTGAGGGCATTATGGGAACCAGCAAGACTCACCCTTCACCTGCTCACAGTTGCAAAAGTGAAAGACTTTGCTTTCACAAGAGAGCTCCAAGGCACTGATTGGGAGGGTTAAAGGCCACCTAGAATGCTGACTCCTGGGGGTTTAGTTCAGTGCTCAGTCATCCACTCAGAGGCCAGGGAGCTCCAACTCCAGGGGGCGTGGCTACTGCTCCAGCTGGTGGTAGACCTGGTGTCATCCATGCACTGCTGGTTTTACACAGTACAAGCATTATGGGGTCAGGAAGAAGGCCTGGGAAGCTGGGGAGTATACCCCCAGGGGAGCAGTGTGTAGTGAGGCCGAAGGTGCAGTGGAGACCCCAGAAAGATGGAGAAGCCAGGAATGTGGATTGTCTGAGGACAGCTGCAAGGAACAAACCAAGCTGGCCAAAGAGTGAAGCCATGAGGGCTATAACCCCTGGCAGTGCTTAGGGGTGGGGGTACCCAGCCATATGGAGTTTACATCTCTGTTACATCTTGCCCTGGGTGCAAGACACAGAGCTACAGGACTGAATGTTTGTTCTGCTGGGTTTTAGTCTTGCTTTGATCCAATCCCTTTTTAATTTTCATTTTAATTTTTTGAGGCAGGGTCTCGCTGTGTAGTGCAGGCTAGCCTTGAACTTACTGTGTAGCCCAGGCTGGTTTTGAACTCATAGTGATCCTCCTGCCTCAGCCTCCCAAGTGGTGGGACTACAGGCATGCGCCATGACATCGGGCTGGTCCCATTCCTTTCTATCCCCCTATTTCTCCCTTTTGAAAAGGCAGTGTTTACCCTGTGTCATTGTATGTTGGCAGTATTTCACTTACTTTTTGATTTTTACAGGGGCTCATGAAAAGAATTTGCCTTCCATCTCAGAGGAGACTTGGGACTTGGACTTTTCAGCAATGCTGAAACTGTCAGGACTTTGGCAACTCTTAGAGATGGACTAAATGCCTTTTGCGTGAAGCAATGTGCATGATTATTTTGGAGGCCAGGGCAGAATGTTATGGTTTCTAACTAGATGTCCCCTCAAAGCCTCGTGTGCTCATAGGTGGAGCTTTTGGGAGGTGATTGGGTCCTAGGTGTGTGATGCTCATAGGTAGATTATTCCACTCATGAGCTTAGAGCTGAATGTCAGCCGGTGGGAAAGGTGAGTGCCTGGGGGCGTGGCCAGGAAGGGTCTATCTCTGCGTGCTCCTCTTCTCCCTCTTCTCTCTGTGTCTCCCACAGCCGTGCTCTGAGCTCTGCCTCCCCTGCTACTCCGCCCTGCCTTGGAGCCAGTTGACTATGGATTGAAGCTTCTACAAGCGATAAGCCAACAGAATCCTCCTTCACTTTGTGGGTGTTTGGTATTTTGTCTCAGTGATGGAAAAAGTGACTAAGACGGATATATGTTTACTTCTATGAATTAGACTTTCTAGATTCAACACATATGGGGGATCATAGTGTTTGTCTTTCTTTGCCTGGGCTGTTTGTGCGAGCATGTACCGTTTGTGTTTTCCTTACATATTTATCAGCATGGGGCAGCAGTGAGAATTCATACATTAAAACATGGGCATGGAAACAAAATAGCCCTAGTAGTGACTCACTGTCGTTCCCCTCTACTCAGCGGATTTCCATACCACAGGCCTTGGAAAGAGATGATTTCTCCAAACGCTTCAGCACAGAGGAATTTTTTGACTCATTTTTCTTTTACTTTGCTTGGTTTATGGGGGTTTATTTCTTCCTTTGTCTTATTCTTTTGTTCTTTATATATTTTACTTACTATTTTTATGTTATTTCTACCTAATTCTACTTACTTTAACTTGCCATTCTTTCTCTAGCAGCTTTTAGTGTTCTCTGCTCTTGAATTTCTAGAATTTTGATTATAATGTATCATAGAGGACTTTTTCTGGTTGTGGTTATTTGGGTTCTGTATGCCTCTTGTAATTGCATATTGAATCTTGTAGACTTGGAAAATTTTTCTGCTGTGATTTCCGTGAATAAATTTTTATACCTTTTGAGTTATAAAAATAAAGACTTTGAAGCAATCAAAAAATTACAGAAAAAGAGCAGGCACACTGGCAACTTTTTCCTGGACCACTTCGAAGTCATTTGCCAGCATGATGCCCCACAGCTCTGAGTCCTTTACTGTGCACTTCCTTCAAACGAGGACATTTGCTTTCATAACCCTGGATACAACTCGAAACGTAAGGCTGATATCGGACGTTGCTATCATCTAGTCCTCAAATCCCAGGGAGCATGGTCAGGTGTCTCAATATTCTCCTTCAGAGCAAAAGCATGCACTTCAGAACCACCTTTTGGCTATGGCTTTCATGCCTTTAAAATACCCTTCAACTGGAAAGATAGTCTTGTACACTTGGAACAGTATAGGCCAGTCATTTTGCAGAACACAAGCGAACAGTACAGGTGCGAAGAGATTTATCACTGTTATAAGGTGTTAGCTCCTGACATCATGGAGGCTGAGGAGTCTCCTGGTCTCTTGTCGGGAGGATGGGTGCCTGGGAGCATTGGTGGTGCAACTGCGTACCCGCCTGACGACCTGTGGACCAGGAGCTCTGGGCAGGAGATGAGCCAAGAGCCGGCCCAGTCAGGCGGAGCACACATGGAGCCTTTACGCTGTGGCCCTCGGAGGCCTGTCTGTTGCTTGTAGACGCTGTCCAGGCCACTGCTTACTCAGTCCACCCACCCAAATGTGGGTTGCTTCCAGCAGCACTCTTACAGATGCAATAATATTGGACTATGCATCTAGGTGTCTTGTGGCTTAGTCTGGTTGACCGTAAAAGGAACCATCATAGCATCACTTGGTTAAAAACTGACCATCTTTTAAAATCCCTGGAGTGGCAGCCATTACTCACTGTCCTGACAGGGCTGAGGGGGCAGTCATGCTCTGTAGGGGGTCGAGAGAGGCCGAGTGCCTCGTTTTGGTGGGGACTTGTCACAGGGCGGCTGTTTTCTTGCATCCCCTCAGGGGACACAAAGCTTTTCTCCCTCTGGGCACTGACAGAAACTTAATTAAGGATGTGCCTATCAGAATTTTCACCTGGTAAGTTCTTTTCTCCATTGCTAATTAGGAGTACTTTGTGAAGAAGTTTTTGATACTTTATAAGTATCCCATTTTTCATCAAGCTTTCAATTAATTAAATTGCTGATTAATATGGACCTTGATTTGTTACTATATTATTTATCTTTTGGTTGTTGTTTCGTTTGTGTTTTTTTTGAGGCAAGGTCTCGCCTTGTAGTTCAGGATGCCTTCAGCTCTGCAGCAGTTCTCTTGCCTCAACCTCTGGAGTGCTGGAAGTATAGGCCAGTGCCACCACACTCGGCTGTCAGCTATTTTGATACTCTGGTTACGTACAGTGTCGGCAGTGGAAGCCCCTTTAAGGTGGCTAAAGTGCTCCCTCTCGGACTCGCACTGAACTCACTATGGAGCCCACGCTGGCCTTGAACTCGTGGCAATCCTCCTGCCTCAGTCTCCTGAGTGCTAGGATCATAGGTGTGCACCACTATGCCCTGCTAAAGTGCTCTCTTGATTTGTCTCCATCATGATGTGAATGCTGTCTTTCTTTCCATCACATGATATTGATAAATTCACCGTATCCTTTCCCTACCTAGGCCTGGGATCAGCCATTTCTGAGGTATGCCTGAGTCGTTTTAGGAACAGTATTAGTATTATACACCCTGTTCTGGAATGTGGTACTGCAAAGCCGTGTGGGTGGAGAGGGCCGTGACACACAAGCATAACTGGGACCCCCCCACAAGCACACTTATCCATCAACCAGTAAGTCCATGAGTGTATGTGGATACCAGCAACTCTAATCTAATCCGATCGAACGGGAGAGCTACTTGGGTATGGAAATTGAATTTAGACATCAATAGAGCTTTCTTTTCTTTCTTTTTTCTTTTTTTCCTTCTTTCTTCCTTTCTGTCTCTCTCTCTTCCTCTGTTCCCCTCCCCGCTCTTTCTTTTTCTTTATTGGTCCCAGGGCCTTTACACCAGGCTACATTCCCAGCTCTTTTTGTTTTTTCTTTTGAGGTAGGGTCTTACTGAGTCACTGAACTGCCTTGGCTCTTTAATTTTTCTTAATTACAGAAATAATAGACGTGCACTGTAAAATAACACCCTTCCTCTCCTCCAAAATCCAAATAAATGTGGAGTAACGGGCAAGGTACTGCTATATAGAACAGAAATGGGGGAGATGTATGCACAGGTCACACACTGATTTGAAAATAATTGTTTAAATATTTCCTGTGATTTAGCTTGTGTCAGTGACACTGGACGTAAAAATGAATAATGAGAGTTTCTGCTCTTGCTCAGATGTTAAAATGTAAAACACTGCATTGAAAACTGTAAGGGAATGCTGGGCATGGTGGCATGCACCTGTAATCCCAGCACTTGGGAGGCTGAGGCAGGAGGATCGTTGTGAGTTTGAGGTCAACTGGGCTACAAAGTGAACTCAAGACCAGCCTGAACTGCATAGCGAGACCCCGTCTCAAAAAAAAAAAAAAAAAAAAAGAGAAAACTTTAAGGGCTTATAAACATGCGAGATTGCTATTCTAACAGTGCTCCTTTGGGAGAAGAAAGAGGTAAGTATGTGTCTTCAATTTATATAATAAAATCAAATATGAATGACTCTTTAAATCTTTAAAACAGCTCCTTCCATAATTCCCACAGTTAAGAATTCATGTAGTGCTTATTTTCCTCCAAGCACAGTTCCCAGGGGCGCTTTGCAGACTCTCTCAGGACAATTCCTTGATCACATCCCACAGTGTTCTCAATGCTTTGTCATTACACACGTGCACACATGCAGAGCAAGCCCAGCTGATCTGAAGCCTGACTCACACGCAGTCCTCCGCCGGGAGCAGCCGCGGTGCAGGCGGGGCGGAGCGGGCAGCGCCCTATCCGAGGTTTTCGTGGTCGCCGCTGCTGCCGGTCTTACACCGTGGAGCCATTTTCCATCATTTGCCATTGCGAGGCACTTTCTCTCCGAGGGCGTCCGCAGGGAGGGCGCCCGTTTCTCCCGTCAGCCCCCCACTGGTCCCCTGGTTAGGGAACCTCTCTTGGATAACTCCAGGGCTTGGCCTTGCCTCCTGTCTTCTTTCTTTCTTTTTTCCCGTACCGGGAATCGAACTCAGGACCTTGCACTTGCCAGGCAGGCGCTGCGCCTCTGAGCTAAATCCCCAGCTTCGCCTCCTGTCTTCTCGGTTTGGTCATCTTCTTCTCACTAGCACTCAACACCTGACACCCACGTAGGAAAGGAGGAAGTTTCTTTCCTTCAAGGCGTCAATTCAGTCTGCAGGTTCCAAGGCGCGGTGGGCGTGACAGAAGGGGCGTGGCGTAGGGAAGGGGCGTGGTTGAATGAAGGGGAAAGGTAATACGGAGCGGCGTGGTGCGGCCGAAGGGGCGTGGCCAAGGGCATAGCGAGGGGAGAGACGTGGCGGTGGGGGAGAGAGGCGTGGCTGACGGGCGTGGAGAGGCAATAGCAGAGGGGCGTGGCATGGCCGGAGGGGCGTGGTTGAAGGCATGGAGAAGGGAGGTGGGAGAGGGAGGTGGCCAAAGGGGCGTGACAAGTGGGGGCGGGACGCGGAGTGGAAGGGGCGTGGCCCAAAGACTGAAGAAGGAATACGGGGGGCGTGGCGTGGCGAAGGGGCGTGGCCGAGGGCGTGGCCGAGCAGAAGGCGCTTAACCCAGCCGTCAGGAAGCAGGCAGGGCAGGCGGTCACCTCTGGTCCGCCCCACCTCCAGCAGCAGCCCGCCGTTCGCCCCGTGACCTAATCCTTTCCAAGCCCAGAGGCTGTGGGGCCATTTGAGATCCTTCATATCGGATCCAGCGTGAAGCTGCCCCCTGCACCACGCGTCAATGAGTATCTCCGTTCCTGACGCCCTCCCCAAGAGCGGCAGCTCGGGGTGTTGACAGCTCACGTGCTCCCCCACAGTCCCAGGGGCCGGGGATCCCCACAGCACGGTGCTGGAGACCCGGCCTCTGTTGAGAGCACCCTTCCTGCCTTGTCCCCTTGCTGGGTCCTCTCCCTGGAAAGCGGGGAAGGTGAGACCGCTTGTATCCTCTTCCCTCCCGCCCCTCTCCTTCCGCCCTTCTCCTCCTCCTCCTTGAGGCAGGGTCTCCTGTAACCCAGGCAGACCTGAGACTTGCTGTGTAGCCCGCACTGGCCTTAGATCCTCCTGCCTCAGCCTCCAGAGTGCTGGGGTTAGCTGCGTGTGTCACCTGTCGCTGTCCGTCTGTTCTAGAAAGGGCTCCAGTCCCATTCATGGGGGCCGCTCCCGCCCAGCCTAATTCCCGCTCCAAAGCCATCTTGTTTCGTCGCCACACGGGCGGGAGGGTCACAGCCCTGCTGTTCGGAACACCGAGGCAGCTGGGAATGGGGTGGAAGCGTCCTCTGCCTCCTCTCGGGCCCCCCGCAGTACGGTATCTTTCCACCCACTTTTCTGAGCTCTGCTCCCAGGCGGCCTTCAGACCTTGCAAAGCAGCACCAAGCCTCACGGTGATCAGATCCCATCCCTGGCTTAGACTCCCCTTCCGCTCGACATCCTGCTGGACACGGCGCGTCACAGTGGCGGGGAGGTGACCGGTGCAAGGAGGGCGATTAGACCTGTAGGAATCACGTTTTAACTATTTCTATTATCAGACTTCTGTGTATACGAGAGATTAGGATGATTTAAGAATAAACTTTTAGGCTGGGCGTGGTGGTGCACGCCTGTAATCCCAGCCCTCGGGAGGCTGAGGCATGAAGATCACTGTGAGTTCGAGGCCAGCGTGGGCTACAAACTGAGTCCAAGGCCAGCCTGAACTGCACAGTGAAACGCAGTCTCAAAAAGACAAAAATCAAACAAACAAAACAAAAAAAACTTTTAAAGACTTTTTAACTTGAATTGATCTTAAAGTGTATTAGTTCATTTGAAGCCTCATAGTTCTCTTAACAGATATTTAAATAAAGAAGAATTTTAAGTTCTGGCTTAAATATGAGCCTCGTTCTAAGCATTCCCAGTGCTAACAAACGCCATGATGGGCATCCACAGAGTGTGGCCACCCCAGACTTGCTCAGCTGAATTCTTTCTGAATGACAGGTTTGATATCCGTATCCTTCTTAAGAACTCAGTAATGGGTTAGGTTAATTAGAGATAGGTAATTTACCTTGTATTAATCATCCTCTGTCAGAATAAATTAACTTTTTTAGCTCCTATTTTCTGGAACTCCCAGCCTCCACAGACATGATTCTTGAGGCATTCGATAGCCTCATAAAATTTAAAACTCATTTGAACTTGGCAATACCCCTTATTAATAGAGTTATTAAACATAATAATCACAGAGATTGCCTTCTTAGAGCACCAAAGATCGGCTTCAATTCAGGCACCTCCCAGCTCGACCCCTTCTGGAAGAATAGAGAAATTCCACTATTGTCTTCATTTCTTGACTGATAGAATGGGGGGAATTATTCACCTCCAGCTGTGGAAACGGGATAAAACCTACAGCAGATTTTGAAATGCGCCTCTGAGGTGTTTGGGACGGTTAGTATCGGTGTTTTTAAATACGATCCCTAGGAAGATTTCACGTTGCTACCATGAATACTAGTTAACCCCTAACGTCCTGGAATCCTTTTCACTGGCACCTGTATATTCATGCTGGGGAGAAACATCCACGGCAGCTTGTGTGAGATGCTCTTTCCACCACTGCTGCTTCCGTGACCCCTTGGGTGACTCCGGAAGCAGATAGGTCAGCAAGGTCACCAATCACAGAACTCATTGGGTGGGGACTCATACGACATCCCCTGGTAAATAAGCTGAAAACCCAGCATGCATTCAAATAGATTGATTAACAGTGTAAATATCAGCTCATTTGCTTTTGTAAGGCAAAATAATGCCGTGGATGTCAGCAGGGTAATTTGGGAAATATTCAGACATTTGGCTCTAATTAGGAAAGGGAGGGAAACGCATCCGAACTAGATTCCATTCGGGCAGGGTTTGTTTATCCTTCTCATCTTGAGTTTGAGCCAAAGCTTTGAGTTTTGACTAGTTCTTAAATGTTTCTCCAAATTTGGGCAGAGCCGGTGGCCTATTTAGAGATACACGCAGCTTAGTTCAGCGTTAAGAGGAGGTGGAACTCAGCAAAGTGAGGAGGAGGAGAGGGTCGGGGGCGAGCGAGGCAGTCACGGGGTGTGCACAGAGGGAGTCCCTGGGTACTCCTTGCTGTGGAGGAAGTCCTGTCCACTAGAGCGTCCCTTGGGCCAAGAGGCAACACTCCGACAAACCGCTTGGGAGTGGGCTCTCCACCCTTCACCACCCTAAGGACTCACTGTCTTCCCAGCGGGGACCTTTGTGCTGTCCGTGTTCCCAGAGAGCTGGTCCTGCGGTTGGAGAAAGGATCCAGGACACGGCTCTGTTGCTGGGTACTGGTAAGGAGAATGGAAGCTGAGACGCTGGAGGGGCCTGGAAGACGACCAGGCGCCATCTTGCCGGACCTCTCATTGGAGAGGAAAAGGAAGTATCTTCTTGGCTTCTTGGAGGTATCTTGGAAATCAAAAATGGCTGAGTGATTTGTTTTTGGTGTTTTGAGACAGAGTCTCACTGTACCCTTAATTCCTACCCAGCACCATGGGATCCATCCAGATTTTGTCTTTTTCCGTATTTGTGACCCTCTTCTCTGACAGTGAGAATCCTGGCTCCACCTTGTTGTTATCTGTGCTTGCTTGATCAGTTCCCCTCTCCTAGTCTGTTCTGCGTTACTGTAGCAAAATGCCTGAGCCTGGGCACTTTATGTAGAGGAGAGATGCACTGGCTCACACTGGGAGCCTGAGAGGCCCAGGTTCAGCTCAGCCTCTGGTCAGGACCCTCTGCTGGGTTCCTGGCGGTGGGTGGCATCAGGGCAGAGCGTGTGAAAGAGGGGCAGAGTGACCTTGTGGTGGGACGGCAGGAGGGTCAAGCTCACCGCTTTACAATGACCTCCCCCTGCAGGAATTAACGCAGGTCTGCAAGCCTGACCCGTTAGCAAGGCGGTGTTAATCCGTTCCTGATGTCGGAGCGATATCTGAGGTCAGGCCACTTGTTATAGGCCACCAGATCCTCATGGCCAGGCCAGGTCCAGCTTCCGTGCACGACCCCGTGGGGAACGAGCCACGCTAAACCTGCGCCTCCCGCCCCAGCACAGCTCGTGGGCTTTTTGCCAGGTGCTCCTCCACCTCCTGCAGAAGTGTTTCCCACGTCCCACATGGCCTCAGACTTCGGGATTCTCGGCGTAATTTACATTTGTATTTATATTTGTTATCTGTGCTGTTGAGCGATTTTTAACGAACAGCGCCGGTATAAATCCGTTTTCCGTTTCACATACATAATCTTCAGTAAAGTCAACACCACCCAAGAGTTTTGTGCCAATTACTTAATTGTTCTTAAGTCAGAGCTGAATTTTAGGGTCACCTGCGCAGAAGACATTATTTGAACCTTTTATTTATTTCCCAAACGTTTACTGAGTCTGTGTTTAATTACTATTCTAGGCACTGAGGGGTCCCGTGGAAAAAAGAGACAACTTGTCTTGTGTCTGACTTACTTTCCTCCCGGCTGGGAAAAAATACCGAACACCTGCAAGTTTAAGGAGGAGAGGTCCCTTTTGGTTTAAGGTCAGTGGATGGTCGGTAGCCCCGAAGAAGTGCAGCGGGGCAGAGGGGTCTGGTGGAGCAAAGCCACTTACAGCAAATAGATGCACAGCAAACCGGACAGGGAGGAGCTGGGAGGTAGATAAACCCTCCCAGGCCACGCCCCCAGGGACTGAGTCATCCAATCAGACCTGAAAAGTCAGGCCACGCCCCTGTGACTGCCTCTTCCAATGAGACCTGAGTAGTGAGGGAGACGAGCCCATTCAGGCCACACCCCCCTGCCTTGGCGTTGAAAACGTTGCCTTCTTTCCCCTCTTCACGCAAAGACACAAACACACAGGCACTCTAGAGTATTTACACATCATGGAGTACTACTCTGCCCTAAAGAAGGGTAAACAGGAGTCACTGGTAGGAAAAGTGACACACCTTGAGACCATGATGCTAAGTGAAATACGTCAGATGCACAAGCTTGAATGTCACAGGGCTTCTCTTATACGAGAAACCAAAGCATAAATAAAGAGCAAAATAAAGGGTGGATAATAGGAGGCAGAGAGGTGGACTTCTCTCAGATGGGGCGGGACCAAGAGATGGAGGGCGGTTGGGGGGGAGGGAAAGGACGGTGAAAGGGGTTAAGCTGTGATTCACTCGCAAACATGCCCTCGCAAAACTGTACAAATGGAAGCAAAACGATAGCACTGTTTTTCTGACCATTTCTGATTTAGTCCACTCTGAGTGGGCTGGTGGCGATCTGGACTCCCCCGGAGGAGGAAGCCGGGTGAGCAGCAGCACCGTAAAGGGCCCTCAGAATGCATCCAAAATACCTCGATAGGGTTTTTGTCTTGTAGCCCTTGCTGGCCTTGAACTTGCAGCAATCCTCCTGCCGCAGCCTCTCGAGTGCTGGGATGACAGGCGTGCGCCACCACTCCCCGTTTTGGATCTTTCCAGTGTTGTTTTGGTTATAAAATGAACCAGTGGGAGAGCAGGGAGGATTTTCACGCCGGTGCGTTCAGCAAGCAAGGCGCAGTGCTTCCCCGTGCTGCAGGGCAGGTTCGGCAGGTCTCGGTCAGCTGAGACGCAGCGGAGCGCACGCCCAGCTCCCAGCGCGGCCAGCGCCTCCTCACCTAGATTTTTGGGAGTCTGGCGCCACCTGCTGGTCAGATGGCGACCGTTCAGATTTCCTTCGTGGAATTTTCATCCAGAAAGTAGTGGTAGGTAATTTATGCTTCCTACAGCCTTTGAGTCAATAAGTAAAATTATTTAAAATGCTAAAGAAATTGTGTGCAAAGCAATATTCCTTGCAATATAAACTACCTGAAGTGTATGACAGAGTTTTAATCTCGATTGAGCTTTTTTATATTTATTTGAATTTTATTTATTTATTTTTTGAGACAGGGTCTTGCTGTGTGGTTCAGGCTGGCCGAACTCACGGTGCTCCTCTTGTCACAAAGACTTGCTCTTGCTGCCGTCTAGGAATGCTTCCTTCGTCTTTAGCTCTCAGTTTAAATGAAAACCCCCCAGAAAATGCTGCTCCTGAAAAACTACAATTGAAAAGAATCAAAGCTGGGCGTGGTGGTGCATGCCTCTAATCCCAGCACTAAGGAGGCTGAGGAAGAAGGACTGTCTCAAATTTGACGCCAACCCGGGCTATATAGTGAGTTCAAGGCCACCCTGAACTGGATAGCGACACTCTATCTCAAAAAATCAAAAAAAGAAAAAAGAAAAAGTCACATTTAAAATTTTCTAGATAGGTCTGTTGTTATTCTTGTCATCACAGTATTCGACTCATTTTCTTCTGCACACACAGCTCGGTCTGTAGCTGTCTTCCGCAGTATAGGTCCCTGCCCTTCGTACATCGAATTCTGCGAGTCACCCAGTCCGTCTGGTTGGTTCTTCGTGTGAAACCTGCGGCCGGGCACTGGTATCTAAGAGGTGTCTGATGAACCCACAGAGAATGATTTTCCTCAGACTCTCCGGGAGCCCGTTGGTGTATTCAGAATGCTCGCTCCCAAGCACATGATTCCTGGGTGAGGTGGCGCCTGCCTGGAATCCGTGTACTCAAGAGGCTGAGACAGGAGGATCACTAAGAGTTGAAGGCCAGCCTGAATCACGCAATGAGAGACTCTGTCTCAAAACAGCAAGCCATGCACGGTGGTGTATGCCTGTAATTGCAGCACTTAGGAGGCTGAGGCAGGAGGATTTCCTTGAGTTCAACAACAGCCTGAATTTCTTAGCAAGACCCTGTGCACCCCCAAAACCAACAACAGCAAAGGGAAAAGCAGGTAATCATAGTGTTACATAAACAGGGAACATTAGTGCCTTACCACGCTAGCCGCTGCCCAGGTCGTTGTTGCAGAATCGTGCTCAGACTGTTTTCGGTGAGTGGTGCTTGGAGGGTGACCTCTGAGTCATGTCCTCTCTGCCTCAGATCCGTGTTCCAGCAGGGAGGGGGCCAGCATGGAAAGAAGGGCTTTCGAGGGCTCCAGAGCCATTTCTGTGTTAGGTGTATGTGTGTGTGTGTGTGTGTGTGTGTGTGTTTGTTTGAGACAGGCTCTCACTCTGTAGCCCAGGTTGGCCTCGAACTTGTGGTGACCCTCCTGTTTCAGCCTCCCTCGAGCATTGGGATTACAGGTTCCTGCCTCTATGGCTGGTGAGGTCTCTGTATTTTAATAAACTGTTAAGAGAGGGTAAAATCACCTCTGGAGCTTTTTTATCTTATAAGATCATTGGGACACGGATCAGAAACATGACAGCAGGCTGATGATAGTGGGGGTTGATGCCTTCCATGAACTATGTGGAAATACTGGTTTTTTTTTGTGGCGTTAAAATTGAGCTTTTATAGTAGATATGTTGGGAATTATCAATCCTTAGGTAAATTGCGGGGTTGATGGCAGAGCATAACATCTTACAAGAATACAGTGATGGGAGTGGGAAACCTTTCTCTCCCCCAGCAAACAGAGGCACACAGAGCCGTCTACACCCGTGTCGCTTGAGATGGAAAATTCTCATGCAGCATGGCACGCGCTCTCTGAGCATGACTTTTAAACTTTTTT
>NW_004955418.1:20485654-20505797 GCF_000276665.1 Chinchilla lanigera | reverse complement strand
GGTCCCCTCCAACATGACCCCTGGCCAATCATCCCCTTCTGGGGGATACCTGAGCCCGGATAATCCACCAGCCCCTGCAGTTTGCTGTGTCCACTGCTCTGTCCCACTGGTGTGTTTCTCTGGAGGTCTCTGGTGGTCACCATATATCTGCAGGTCTGAGCTGCCTCTCCCATGCAGAGTCAGGGCTCAGGAAGAAAGTGCCACTTGCCATCTCCTTCTTTTGTGTTGAGGTCTCTCTCCTCACTCTCCCTGTATTGAAAACTGGGCTAAATAACCCTAAGTTATTGCAGGCTGATCAGGCCCGCAATCTCCTAAGTGAGTGGACGGCGAAGACTTAAATAAATGAGACAGTGGAAATGATTTCGGGGCTCCAGGAGGGACTGACTCTCTTACAGCTTCAGTATTCTCTGAGTTAGACAAAGACTTCTCCGGGTGGCCCATATTTATTTGGTTTTCAAACAAAAGAGGAGGATACTCAAGAAAATGCGGGAATCTTGCAGGACATTGGGAGAAGTTTCTCAAGTAGTAAATTATGTCAGTCAGGAGAACTACCTTATCTTTAGGTTGATATTTATTGTAGGAGTGTGGGGCCTGCAGCTGCAGTCTCCTTGTAGTACTTGGGGTTGGAGCCAAACATCCTCAGCTGCTGCCTTATCTTGTCGGACCAGGTGCCTAAGCTTCAGACAACTCTCAAGTAAACACAGAAAGCCAATTGGTTACTATCAAATCCTGCTCAGAGCCACTTTGTAGTAGTCCCCAACATCCCTGCGGGCTTCAGTTCTTGCTTCAGATCCTTGCTGGGTCCAAGGGACCCACTTCTCTTATTCATGTTGCTATATTCCAGCGTCTGGACACCAAATCTCAGAGAGGCTATTTCTCTGCTGCTTACAACTCCACCATCTTCCTACAGATCTTCTTTTTAATTTTTATTTATTTTTTATTTTTGGGGTTTTTTCATGACAGGGTCTTGCTGTGTCATTCAGGTTGGCCTGGAACTTGCAGCAATCCTCCTGCCTCAGCCTCCTGAGTGCTAGTATTACAGGTGTGAGCCAACACATCTGGCCACATTCCCTCATTCTTGCCTTTAAATCTCTGAGTCTGCTGATGATCAGCTCAGAGCTGAGGCTCGGGTCCACGCCTCATCCAGCCTGGCTTTCATCCTCGTTCCTGTGCTCACTGACCGCACAGCTGCTTTTCATAGGGGTCTTAGGCAGACTGGGCCTTCAGTGTCTCCAGCGCTTGCTAATGAGGGTGATTTGGGGCAATGCTCCATTACAGCCAGGCAGAAGTCCGTGGAGGCTGCGGCCCCTCTCGCTGTAACTGTCTTCTCTTCCTGTGCTTGTTTCTGCTCAGAAGCTGATTTGTTCACTAGATTGATTGATCCGGAACAGGAAAAGGAAGTTTCCAGGCCCAGAGGTGGAGAAGGTGGAGGATGGAGATCGGGATTTGGGCAAAGAAGTCCTGCTCAGGGCCGGTGACAGGATGGAATAAGAGGGCTTCTCTGCTGCTCCACTGGTTACCCGCTCAGGGCTGAACTGGCCAGCGAGAGCGAAGGTCAAAAGCAGTTCTCGGGGCTGGGGATTTAGCTCAGTGGCAAAGTGCCTGCCTGGCAAGCGCAAGGTCGTGAGTTCAGTTCCTGGTACTGGAGAAAAACAACAACAAAAAAAAAAACCAAAAAAAAACCCAAAAAAACCCCCAAAAAACCAGTTCTCACCTGTTAGGTAACAGTCCAGGCTTGGAGCCTGCCCATTCATGGGGTGCTCAGATTGCTTCAGGCCGATACTTGTAAAACTTTGGAAAACAGCAAAAATTTTTGGAAACCCCATGTAAATCTCCCAGGTATTAGAGGAAAGTTAATGAAATTTAATTTCTAAAGTTAAAGAAGGAGTAAGGGGGCCTGGTGGTACATACTTGTAATCCCAGCACTCAGCAGGCTGAGGCAGGAAGGTTGCCACAAGTTTGAGGCTACTCTGGGCTACATAGTGAGTTCAAGGCCAGCTTGAACTGCATATGGAGACCCTATCCAAAAAAATGAGGGCGTGTGGAAAAGTACATAAAAGCTGTACTGATGTTTTAAAATTTGGGCAGATAAAGGTTAGTATTAGATTGGTGTGGTGGTGCATGCCTGTAATCCCAGTACTCAAGAGGCTGAGGCAGGAGGACTGCCGTGTGTTCAAGATCAGCCTGAATATGAAGAAAGATCCTGTTTCAAAAAACCAAAAACCAGCCAACCAAACAGAAGATTAGCAGTGGTCGTGAGGTGTAATTGTATCCCTGGCTCTAGCTGACGAGAATATACCTTGTCCAAACTCAGGAGCAACCCCGTGCTGGCGGCGTTAGTGCTAACCGCAGAAGAAAGAATCCCACTGTGGGGATCTCTGCTTTGCAAACGGACAGAGCTTCTCGCACGCTCTGCTCAGGGACATGAAGTGGCTCGACCTCTGAGAGCGGTTCCAGGTTCCCCCCACCCTCACAGCATCCCTTGGCTGTAGGTGGGCGCTCAGTGCGGCCCTCCAGCTGGGCCAGGGCGGCAGTGCCAGGGTCTGCGGGCCTCTCTCCGCCCTGGTCACTTCTGCGGCTCACCCTGCAGTGCCCTCTTCTCCTGATGCCCTGTGGGCCCCAGTGGCTGGGCCGCGTACGCTGCTCTCTCTACCAGCACCTGTTCTGTGACCGTTTGCGCCCCCAAATGGCTTGGTCACCTGCCTACCTGGGATGCGTGGGGTGGCAGGGAGCTGACTCTGCAGCACATTTCCAAGCTGCATTCTCTGATAGTGCATCGTGGGAGGCTTGGGCCTCGGGCAGCGGCCTGTCCCTCACTGCCCTGCTGGGGGTGGGAGGGACACGGGCATCACAGCCAGCGCTGGCTGGTGAGGCTGGCGGGGAAGAGCCGGCTGCAGGTCGAGGATAGAGGAGAGAAGTTCAGCTGCCAGGCACTGCGGGTGTTGCCTAGAGTGACAGCTGCCTGAGGGCCACCGGCCTGGGAGAGTCAGGTCAGATATCAGATCCTGGACAGAGAGGGGTGCAGGCCTGGGCTACAGGTGTCCTGCGGGCTCTGGGAGGGACCGGAATTTTGATCCTGAGCTTCCCTTGGTTCTCAGACCACCGGGTTCTGGGGTGGAAGCTGTGGAGGGCAGAGTACAGCTCAGGAGGAAGTAGGGGTGAGAAGAAGATGCCCCTATAGAGCAAGGGGGACCCCTGGGATCCAGCCTGGCCCACAGCCCTGCAGGAGACAAACAGTCACCACAGCTGCGGGGACTCTGGGAACACAGGATTTGACCAGGGCTCGAACCCACCCGCTGCTGCGGACGACAGGACCGTGTGTTTCGTGGCTACAGTCTCCCACCGGCGGTCACTGTGGGTATCGTCACGTGGCTCGGGGGGGATGGGCGTGCGGTGGCGCTTGTGGGGAAGACCAGTAAGGAATGTCTGTGTGTGTGAGCTGTTAACACGCATGCACAGTGGGCAAGCATGCATGTGCTGTGTGTGTCTAGGTGTGGAGACACAGACAGAGCCGGGAAGGAACACTGCCTTCCCCAGAAGAGGAACGCCAGGCTCTGCCTGGGCAGACTGTACCGTCTCTCTGGCTCATAGCTCACTCACCATCTTTCACCCATGTCTACAAATGCCTGTTACCTAATAGCCCATTTCTAAGACTGGCTCAGAAATGGCATCGTATTAAACAGACCAAGAGTAAAACCTAAGTAATCCCAGCACTCAGGAGGCTGAGGCAGGCAGATTGCCACAAGCTTGAGGCCAGCCTGGGCTACACAGTGAGCTCAATAGCAGCTGTCTCAAAAAAAGAAAAAAAAGAGTAAAACTTAAAAGGGAGGAATTATTTTGTTTTATCTTTCATCATTTTCTTTTAATGGCGTTTTCACAGGTTCTCATTTTTTTTTGGTAGAACTCCTGTTTTGGAAGATGATGATTTTATGTAAGGCTATATATTTGCTTAAGTGAACCTCCTGTGTGTTTGCCATTTCTCAGAGTACCAGCATTCAGCAAGTTATTTTTCTCTATATTAAAAACTGGTGAATTTTATCTTTTTTTTCTTTTGTAGTACTTGTGATAGAACCCAGGGCCTTTGCACTGAGCTACATCACCAGCCATTTTTCTTATCTATCTATCTGTCTTTTTTTGACACAGGGTTTCACTACGTATTTCAAGCTGGCTGTGACCTCACTATGTAGCCCAGGCTGGCCTCGAACTCTCAGCAATCTTTCTGCCTCAGCCTCCCGAGTGCTGGGATTACAGGCATGTGCCACCATGCTCAGCTTTGCTTATTTTGAAACAGGATCTTGCTGAGTTTCTAGGAGGGACTTGAACTTTTGATCCTCCTGCCTCAGCCTCCCAAAGTGTGGGAATTACAGGCATGTGTCATAGTGTCCAGCAGTGCGCTCCCTCTTCCCAAGTGCTGCACACAGTACGTGAAAACCTGCTCCCTGTAAATGTCCATGCAGTATGGACCACGTGGAGGGAAAGCCAGCAGCCCTCTCACACTTCCTCTGATGACCGCCGTTCCCTCCTGTCCTCCCAGGACAGGCAAAATTAGAGTTTGGTGTGCATCCCTTTTACTCTCAAAAAATGTATTTGCAAAAATCATATACTCGCATACAGAGAACTGGGGACATTTTTATTTTGACAGAATCAGAATTATTTTATAGGTATTGTTCCAAGGCTTTTCTTCCTGCTGCTGAAATGACGTGCTGTTTTGGTTAGAATTTTGATGCTAAATCCTTCCACTTTAGGACTCTTGAGAAAGAACCAGCTGCTCCATGGAGGGCAGAGTATAAGCCATGGCTTCTGAAATAGAACAGAGGAACCAGTGCTCCGTTCTGTGGAAGTTTCCCCAGTGCAGTGGAAATGGTCCAGGAGAAAGAGGTGCAGACGTCCAAGAAGGGCTTCTGGCTTCCACTCCCTACGTGCAGACTCCAGCCAGGCTGCATGGAGCAGGCACCCGCCTTGGAGGACCGAGAGCCCTGGGAACCGAGAGCACTGGAATAGGAAACAATGGATAATCAACCAGGGGAAAGTACTCTTGTTGTAAGAAACAGTAGCGCTCCCTTTACACACAATGGAGCACTACGCTGCCATAAAGAGGGATAAACTTGAGTCACTTGTAGGGAAACGGATGCACTTTGAGACTATAATGTTTTCTTTTTTTTTTGTTTTTCTCTGGTACCGGGAACCGAACTCACGACCTTGCACTTGCCAGGCAGGCGCTTTGCCGCTGAACTAAATCCCCAGCCCCCGAGACTATAATGTTAAGTGAAATAAATCAGACATAGGAGCTTTCTCCTATGAAAACATGAAAACATCACATGCTTTCTCTTATATGAGAAACCCAGAATGTAAATAAAGAGCAAAACAAAAGATAGATCATAAGAAGTAGGAAGAAAGGTCTTTTATAAAAGGGAAGGGAAGGGAAGGCAGTGGAGGGAAGAGAAGAGGGTGAACAAAGAACTAAGATGTGTTGTGTGTGTGTGTACCCACTCTCCCCGAGAGCATTAACTATTATGTGCTGCAAACCTGCACTAATAAAAATAACAATTTAGGGGCTGGGGATTTAGCTCAGCTGCACAGCACCTGCCTGGCAAACGTAAGGTCGTGAGTTCGATTCCAGGTACCGGAAAAAAAAAAAAAAAACAGTTTAAACCAGAAAAAGAAATTTCTCCTCCAGCAAGCATATCTTGGAGAGCTCACCATTTCAACACGCTGAGCTCTGAGTTATTTAAAAGCGACATCTTATTCCAGGACTCACACTGAGGTAGGATGTTTCGAATTTAAGAACTCATTCATAGTCTCCTCCTCATTTCCCTCTTGGGATAATTCTGTAATAGCTCTGTTTTATGTATATGAGACTAAAGTCTTAAAGATGGCAAGAGCTTTGTCTATGAATTCAAGATTTATGGGCATCTGCTTTGGTTCTTTTCCTATGATAATGTACTGCTTCATGTTAAATGAAACATATTTAAACAGGAAATTAGCTCTTTTTTTTTCTCTCAGTACTGGGAATTGAACCCAGGGCCTTCACACTGAACTATATCCCAGACTTTAAAAATATTTTTTATTTTGAGACAAGGTCTTGTAAGTTATTGGGGTCAAACTTGCAGTCCTCCACAGTGCTGGGATTATAGGAAATAAGCTACTGTTAAAGTGCTTTACTAATTGCTGCTTTTATGAAAGGCTTTATTTCATCTCTATATTTTTTTCATTTTTCTCAAAACATATTTTCTCTCCTCTCAGTACATCTTTGAGCACTTTTTCCAAGTCTTCTAGTAATGTGCAGATCTTGTCCCCCACATACCAAGCCCTCGCTACCCCTTGGTGACAAGACCCCTCACACCTTGTGCGACGGCATCCTTGTCAGTACCAAACATCTTCCGCAGCTCAGCTGGCCTCCCCCTTCTTGGTACCTGGCAAACAGCCAGGCAGGTGACAGTGATTCCAGGCTCACCCACAGCTGCATCAGACACCTCGTCACCAATGCCACCCTCAGAGCAGTGGTCCTCCTCTGTGAGGATCCTGCCCTTGGTCGCTCGAGTGCTATCAAGAATGAGTTTTCTGTCCAGGGGCTTGATCGTGAAGGGGTCCAGCACCCAGATGTTGATTTTCTGTGTCTTTAGCAGCTCAGCGGCAGCCAAGGCCTCATGCAGGGTCATCCCAGCCCCAGTCATGGTCACCTTGTCGTCCTTGTTCTTCAGAACCACCTCGACTTCTCCAACCTGGAAGTGCTCGTTGTTGCTGTAGATGGTAGTGTTTTCCAGGCCGCTAGTCTGGATAAAGCAGATGCCCTTTGTACTGGCTGCTAATTCCACCACCTTCTGTGTAGCAACTCTGTCACTTGGGTAGAAGACAGTTGACATGGGGGTTGCCTGAAACATGGTCAGATCCTCCAGGGCCATCTGAGAAAGCCTGTCCTCCCCGATGGGCACGCCATGGTGGGAGCCACAGAGGTTGACGGTGCTCTCGGACATAGCTGCCATGCGGATCTGGTCAAAGGCCCATGTGAAGAAGGCTGTGAAATTGCTGCAGAAGAGCACAGTCGTATTGCATGTGGCACAGCTCATGGCAATGCTCACCATGTTCTGCTCTGTGATGTAGCATTCAATAAAACAGCAAGGTGCTCCTTTGTTTTGTCTTTTTGAGGCAGGGTCTCGCTATGCAGTTCGGGCTGGCCTTGAGCTCACTTCATAGCCCAGGCTGGTCTTGAACTCATGATGATCCTCTTGCCTCAGCCTCCTAAGTGGTGGGATTACAGACATGTGCCACCATGCCCAGCAGGTGCTCCTTTTTGAAGATCTCTGAGAAGGTGGAGTTCTTCGTGTCCCATCCAGGGCAATGATGCAGTCACTGCTGTGGCCCAGCTTGGCCAGTGCCGCCCATAGGCCTTGTGGGTGGTTATCTTGGTCCCAACTTTGTGGCTGGGTGGAGAGGGCATGCGAATGTTGGCCATGTCAACTGAGGGGGCATCCTCCTGTGGGGGTGCTACCGTGATCTTGTTTTTGCTCTGGATCTGGCTACAGATTTCCTGGATGATCTGATTGGCCATGTTTTGGGGGAGGGACTTCCTGTGTCAGGACTCCTTATCTTCTATCCCTGTGATCCCCGGCCCTTGAAGGTCTTGGTGATGATAGCTGTGGGCTGGTGCTTGGCCTGCGCAAAGGCCTCCATGCTGTGTCCATCCACAATGACGGAGTACCAGCCAAAGCCTTTGCAGCTCTTCTGGTAGATGTCCACCAGTGCTGCAGTGGAGCAGGGCCACTCTGGCCCAGGCAGTTGATGTCAACAATGACCACAAGGTTGTCCAGCTAGTAAATGCCAGCAAAGGCCACAGCCTCCCACATGGAGCCCCAGCCAGCTCCCCATCTCTCAGCATGCAATAGACTCGGTAACTGGCTTTTTTCAAGTATTTGCCTGTGTAGGCCATTCTACAAGTAGCTCCAAGGTCCTGGCCTGTGAACCAGTGGCCACATCCATGAAAGCTTGTTTTGGGAGAGGGTGTCCATCCAGGTTGTCCAGCAGCTCTGCATCAGGCAGGAAGCCAGCTTCAGCCCAGATGCAAAAAGGATGGGAGCTGCGTGTCTCTTGGACAGTAAAAAGCGATTGTTGTGAGGATTCTGGGGGTCCAGGGCCTTGTAGTGTATGGTGTGGAAAAGAGAACAGCCATGGTCTCAGCAGCACTGCAGCAGGACATGGGGTGGCCTGAGCCTGCAGCGGGGTGGCCTGGATGGAGCTGGGGCACGAGTGGCTGGCTGTGTCTTTCAAGGCCTGCAGCTTCTATGGGTCTGGCTTGTGGTAGCCTTTCATGGCACGGCTGGGTGAGGGTGAGAATGCCTAGGGCAGAGACAGGATTCAGCAAGTCTCTATTGGAAATGGCCATTGGCATTTATTTTGTATTATTTTTTAGTGCATATTTTGATTTCTACTATTGGAACCCATCTCTATATTCAAGATAATTTTCTACCTATCCATAATTTTAAAGGCAGCATCCATCTATTATTATAAAGTTGAATTTGACACTCATCTTTCCAGCTTCCCTTGCAGCTATATATGTGATGTAGACTTAGCAAAACTTTTTTTTTTTTTTTTTGAGATAGAGTCTCACTATGTATCCCAGACTGGCCTTGAACTTGCAGTAGTGCTCATGCCTCAGCCTCCCAAGTGCTAAGACCACAGGCATGCACCACACACCTGGCTTGACTTAACTAGTCTTCCTTATTCCTGCTTGGTTTCTGGGTCTAGGTCTTCAAAGAGCACAGTGATTATGAAAGCTTTCAAGCAACTTTTCATTTTAAAATTTTACGTTCAGGACTGGCCATGGTAGCACATGCCTCTCAGCACTTGGGAGGCTGAGGCAGGAGAATGGCTGTGAGTTTAAGTCCATCCTGGCCTACATAGTGAGACCCTATTTTAAAAAAAAAATTGTTTAACATAAAATGAATTCACTCTGTGTGCTGTGTAGTTCTATAGCTTTTGGTAGTGTGTAAAATCGTATATTCACTACTGCTGTTGTGCTATAGAACAGTCCACCATGCCTCTGATTCTTGGTGCTGCCCTTGGTACCCACCTCTCTCTACCCCCACCCAAATCTGACTTCTATCCCTATAGTCTTCCTTTGTCCAGAATCATAGAATATTACCCAGTAGTCTCTTAATGCTATTATCATGACAATGTAATATTTTCAATAAATATCAACAGATTTATTTTCTGTTAGAAATACCTGCTAGAATCCATTTCAGGCTCAGCATTCACTCTGTTCTCTTCTCTCTGCTGTCTTCACAGACCGGGGCTTCTTCGACAAGGCTTCCATGGGCCATGGAAGTGTCATAGTGCAACATCCTTGTCATGCAAATAAGGGTGCTGAGCCCCAGAGGATGGGTTAATGTGGCCGGAACTGAACTAAAAGCTAATGGAAGAGCCACAGTTAACTCGCACATTTTCTGACCTGTGTGATGGGGATTTTGACACATGTATTTCTCACATGCACTTACATAAAATTTTTATTTAAACAACTTTGGTAACACTGGCCAATGCTTTTCATTTGACTGTAGTAGGTCAAGGCATTCAAGAAACACAATATTGGCAGAGCGGTGTTCCACTGTGTGTAAGTTTTTTTTTTTTTTTTTTTCCACTGTGTGTAAGTTCCACACTTTCTTTATCAAGTCACCTGTTGATGGACATAGAGGCTGCTTCCAAGGTGTAGCTACTATGAATTGCGTTGCTATAAACATGGGTGTGCACACAACACTGTAATGTTATGTCTTTGAGGAAAAAACCAGGAAAATAGGACTTTTGCAAATGAGACTGGGATGAAGAGTTGGATGGAGCAGGGAGGAAGGCAAAGGGTAGGGAATGAGAGACATAAACAGAAGTAAGGGCAACCCCATCCGGACCCTCCTGCCTCTCAGGAGCGATTCTTACACCTCATTCCTAGTCCCTGTTCCTTCTCCCCAGTACCTTTTCCTCCTCTTAACCTTCGTTGTTCCTTAGAGTTCATTCTTCAAGCTCGGGAAACATGGAGGCGGTGTACCTGACTGCCAGGCTCGACTCAGACAGGACTTTCCCAGCACCCAACCTGTTTGTCAGCAGCACTGTCCTCAGAGAAGACACAGCTCAGCACCAGAGCCCTCGGCAAACATGGGGTGTCCTGAAAAGAGGTAAGATGGCGCCTGGGAACTTCCAAGCACCAGGACATCTGACAACACCCAAACATTTACATCCAACACCCGAGGACTTTGCCCACTGAGGCACCAGACATTTAGAGAACTTTGGACCACTGCTGTTTACTAAGGTCTTCCCGCCTAATGTCCCTTGCCTTCTTTCAAGCACTATACAAAAGCCCTCCTTGTTCCTCACAGATGGCCTTATGCCCTCTGTCTGCCTGCACCTGGGCACAATAGATTCCATGTTGTGTTCCTTTAAGAAAAAAAAAAAAAAGAGATGTCCATGTGCCAACTCCCCATGATACATGTCATCATTATGTCCTGCAAACTGGACTAATAAGAAAGAAAAATAAAAATTGAAAATTTCCCGGTACTACAAGTGCATTTTCAGTAAGCTAATTTAAAAGTCAGTAACAGAAGGCCTGTGAAAAAATTCTTGAAACATTTGGGTGACTATTACATTTCATAATGCTCAGATATCTGAGTCCTAAGGTAGGGCTGAGAGGGATGTGTCCATGGCTCTGGGAACTCAGGAGGGCTGTAGGACTTTCAGACAATAAGTTCACATTCTGAAGTGCAGTAATTAATACTTCTGACTACCCTGACCAGCTGAAGATCCTTGGAGATCCATACCCCATTTCAAATCCAATTAAAATGATATCAACTACTAAACTAACCCATGTTCACTCAAATCTTGATAGAAAATGACACAGTCTCATGGAATGGGTTAATTAATCCAACACGCAAAAGTATGTCAAGAAAATTGTGAACCCGGCTGTTCCGAAGTTCATCTGGAAGGCCTTCACCAGGGTCGTACAGAACATGAATTCTTCCTCCTCTGGAAGCCACGCTGACAAATATTTCACCATCTGTGTGTTTAAATGCAGTGAAAGAAATGTTCTTTTCAAAGCATATGGTGATATAATTAGGTGTCTCTGAATATAGCAAGATTGGGAAAGGCAGCCGGAGGAGGGGAGACACGGGAGCTGCAGCAGTGTCAGTGTTTAGGGGTCTGCTCTGGGCAGCATGGTTCTAAGGAGCATCAGATGCCCCGGGGATGAGGGTCTGCACTGCAGACCCCCTGCTCCACAGTGCTCAGGGTCCCAGTGTCCTGCACAGAGGGGCCTCCAGCCTCTTTGAAGTTTCCATAGTGTTTGGGGACAGGGGGCTTGAAGTCCTTGCTTAGGGCTGTCCACCTGGCACTGTCTTTCACGGATGGCGAGCAGCTTGAGCATCACTTTGTCCCTCATGCCCCTTCCTGGTTTGACTCATGCAATCTATGGAGAGAGACACTCTAAACTACAGTCTCTGCAGCAGTGATGTGGACACTCAACTTGATCCGAGACACCTACACAGAGAAGTGAATGCACTGCCCTGCGTGACGTGCAAGGTTCTGGGTTAGGGTGGGTCAGTCACTGTTTGGACCTCAAGCCACTGCTTGGACTTCATGTTTCCAGCTCACTTGAATGGGTGTTGCCAGCTGATGAGCAGCAGTAGGGCTTGCCATGTTTAAAACGTGTTCCTGAGCCTTTCGATGATAAATCTTTTGATTTTGGACATCAATGCCTTGCACGCCATTGCTAAGCAGGCTCTGGACGTTGTTTGGTTTTTGGGTTTTTGAGACAAGGTCTTGCAGTGTAGTTCAGGCTGGTCTTGAATTCACTATGAAACCCAGGCTGGCCTCCAACTCACAGCAATTCTCCTGTCTCTGAGTGCTGGGATTGCAGGTGTGCACCATCACTCCTGGTTTCTTTGGAACTTTTTCTGTTTTTGTGTTTGTTTTTGTTTTTTGAGACAGGGTCTCAGTATGTAGCTCAGGCTGGCCTTGAACTCACAGTGATCCTCCTGCCTCAGCTTGCTGAGTGCTGGGATTACAGGTGTGCCCCGGCACATCCAGGTTGGACTCTGAGCCTTTTTAATTTTAATTTTTTCTTTAAAGTGCTTGCCTGAAGTGAATACTGGATTTATCTTAAACATATGCTGTTTTCAGTCAAATTCACTGCTAACCGACACACTAAGTTTTACTAACTTTAAGTCTTATTTTTAATTATTTAAAGAGAGTGTTCTTGGTTTTGGGTAACAAGCTGAACTGTCAGTAAGCAACTGCAGCTTGTGCAGACATCTACATGGAAGAGAGCTTCTATGGGTGCTGCTATGGGTGGTGGCCTGGTCCTTCGATGGACTGTTGGCCTGGCATCTTTTGTGACATTTTCTGTTGGTGACTATTGAAGAAATGAATCATTTTCTCTAGCTTTCCCAGCACAGTTACTCTCTAATCAGTATGTTTTTGTTTCTCCCTTCCATCAGGGGAACAGTAGCTCCCAAGATGAAACACGGTAAGGGGCGAAATCCCATTCCATTGTGCAGTGGAGCGGTGGATTGACAAGTGGTGGTCAACTTGTAACCCCCAGCTGAACTGAGTAAGTGTGGCGCTGGGTGTGGGAGGCCCACCTGGGGATTGTTGCCAGCAACATAAGAGGCAGAACTAGAGAAGAAGAAATGAGGCTGTTGGGAACTGGTAGAAGCTGTAAGGAGCTGTTGGTTCTCTTGGAGGAGCTCATCATGCTGGCTTTCTTGATGAACTTGGCTGTTCCATCCTCCAAGGAGCTCGGGACCTCATTGGCACTGAAAATAGCTTTGGTTCATTTTAGGAGCGCTCTGGTCCTAATTTTGAGCATTGCTTCCTGGCTCTGGAGGGTAAGATGGTGCACTGCTGGTCTCCTGGAGAAACTTGCTGCGTTGGCTTCCCTGATGGGACCTCAGCTTTCCTGATCATCAGAGGAGCTTGGGACCTCACTGTTGCTGTGGATGGCTCCCCCTTTTGGGGGAGCTTTGGTTCTTACTTTGTATGTCACTTCCTAGCTCCAGTGCAGATCTCTCAGCCTGCTAGCACAGACCCTTTATCCTGTTGGCATGGACTTTCTAGATTCTACCACTGACCTATGGGCCTTCCCAACACAGATCCGTGAAATAGGCCTACATGAGATGTTGTCATGGGCTCTGGGCTTCCAGTTGGATTCATGGGAGGCATTGCTATGGGCTCTAGGTATTCAGCTGGACTCATGGAGGACATTATCATGGGATCCAGGCCCTCAGCTGGATTCCTGGTCTATAGTGTGTGGACAGATTTCCTGCACTCTCTTGTATATGATTCTTTGGGTGACTATTATAAATAATCTTATAAAATATGTGTCCTGTATTGTACTGTTCTCCTTGCAAAAATAACCCCCAAACCAACACAAAATTGGTACCAGGAGTGGGGTTATTTTGTGATGTTGCCTGGCCACATGACTTAACCTTTGGAATTAATTCAGAAAAGTTTGAAAGACTGGCCAAAGAGGCAGCCCTGTATGCTGCAAACTATACTGGAGACTCTGACTGGAGCCTGGAAAGTCAGAGTACTGATGGAAATGCTGCCGACTGAGATGAAGCTCAGAAGAGGCTTTCACTATTGCTGAGGATGGCTGTGGTACTTTTTGGGGGAGCTGTGGTTCTTATTTTGAATGTCGCTTCCTGGCTCCAGTGCAGATCCCTTGGCCTGCCTGGCACAGATCCTTCATCCTGCTGGCATAGACTTTCTAGATTCCACCATGGACCTTTGGAGCTTCCAGCACAGATATCTGAAATAGACCTGCATGAGATGTTGTCATGGGCTCTGGGCCTCCAGTTGGACTTGTGGGAGGCATTGTTATGAGCTCTAGGTCTTCAGCTGAACTCATGCTGGACATTTCTGTGGGATCCAGGCCCTCAGTTAGATTCCTTGGTCTTAGTGTGTGGACAGATTTCTTGCACTCTCTTGTATATGATTCTCTGGGTGAGTATTATAATTAATCTTATAAAATATGTGTCCTGTATATTATTGTTTCCCCTTGCAAAATAACCCCAAGCCAAGACAAGTGGTTTGCAGACCTCAGTTGTCAGGTCCACCTGCCTTGGTGAAATCCAGCCTGGCACTTTCACTTCAGCAGGCCTGGAGTGGGGCCAGAGGACACGTGTGTCAAATAAGGTCCCTGGATATGATGGTGTCACTGGGCTGGGAACCATATTTGAGATCCGTGGTCACAGTGTCATTCTGAGTGCCTGTCCTGTGGACCTGATCTGTCATCTGCTCCCAGGGGGCATGGGGACCACTGTGCTGCTCCCCACAGGAGACTGTGCCTGGGTCACTTCCCTTAGGGCTCAGCTATGCCCCAGCAGCCTGGCCATTCAGGAGAGTCCCCCTCTTTTTCTTCCCTGTGCTCATCTTTTTTCCTCTACAGGGTTTCATCTGATCATTTTGGGAAAACAAGAGAACAGGAAGATTCCTGGTTTTAGAGTCTCTCTGTGCTTGTCTCTGTCCCATGGTTCCAGGCGGCTTTCAGCATGGGAGCTAGGCATCCCTGTGGGTCCCCTTGGGTGCTGTTTCCATGAAGGAAAACTCACCAAGGATCAGAGTGCTGATCCTCGTGCTGCGGTCTCTGCTACTCGGTTCTGTAGATAGATCTCCCTCCCAGGATTAGAGATCTGTTCCACAAGTTAGTGAAATCTACCCCTCCGTTAACTTCTGTACACAGGGTCATGGTATACAAAGCTAGAAAGCAATTCATTGCCTGAGAGTTACAGCTGAATCATAGTGCAGGATGCTGCTGCCGTGTACACATTCACCGTAAAAATGTCAGTGGTCCCAGGCCAGGGACTGCAAACTAAGGCGCCCCACAGAGCCAGGAAGTTTCACACCCATAGCTTCAAGGCTGACACAAAAGCTCCATTTCTGGGGCCCCATGAAGCAGGGTTATGACAATGCACCCCAGGTGCAGGAATAGACTCATCAGGTCAGCTACAGTGCCCGGTGGGTGGCAGAAAATTAAGACTTGGTTGTGTTGTGGATTGAGCTGTGCTCCCCAAAGAGAACTGTTGCGGTCCTAACCCCAGTCCCTGGGAACGTGAGCTGATCAGGAAACAGGGTATTGGCAGAAGGAATCCAATTAAGGTGACCTCACCCTGGCTGTGGGTGGGACTGAATGCATTGACTGCTGCTGTCCGAACGAGAAGGAAATCGGCGCTCGCAGAGGCACAAGGCGGGCACCCGGTGATGACAGAGGCAGGAATGGCAGTGATGCCAGGATGCAGCCCCAGGACCTGAGAAGGGGCGGGAGGGTTCGCTCCTAGGCATGTCCCCGGACCTCGACCTCCCTGACACCTTCACTGCAGACTTTCAGCCTCCAGAGAAGTCTGTTTTGCTTCAAACCACCCAGGTCTGGAGGGAAGGTGTTGCAGCAGGTGCTGGAGGAGAGGTTGGGGAGGCATTTTGGCCCCCACTGGTTAAAATCAGATGGAAATCTGAAGCTCGCGGGGCTGTGAACCGCAGGATACTGCAGCTTGGGCAACTTGGCTCTTTAATTTTTATTTGTCTGTGTGTGTAGGGCCTGAGGATCACTCCCTGTGGGGAGCTGGCATCTGGCGGTAACACAGCCCTCCCCTCACCCGTCCACAGGGCATCTCAGAGGCTGCGTGGCTGGTGGGAAGGGTCCCAGTGTGCGGCTGGCAGCACCGCTGCGAACAGGGTGAGTGTGCATACGGGGCTCTGGTGACCCCATGGGGGGAAGGGTTCAAAGGGTGCTGGGAGCAGACCCTGTGTCCTGGGTGACCTTGCAGAGCCTGCCCGCTGTGCTGGCCCCGAATGCTCACTTTGGCACTGCTGGGAGTGTGCAAGGAAGGTCTGCTCACTTCCCCGGCTGCATCCCTGAGCATTTCTGACACAGTGGTTTCACACATGCCTCGCACACAAGTCCTCACTCTACAGAAAGGCAGGCTCCCCTGAGGGCCGTGGGAACAGCATCCTTTGGGCCACCCTGAACTAGAGGGCTCGTTGGGTAGGCTCAGGGCTATGTGTGTGCACTGCCACATACTTCACAAAATTTTATGTGAAAGAGGACAGTCATTGCCTTAGAAAGCTTTAATACGAAAGAAAGACCTCACTTAAAAAAATTCAACTCTGGCATGGTGATGTGCACCTGTAATCCCAGCACTCTGGAGGCTGAGGCAGGAGAGTTGCCAATTTGAGCCCAGTCCGAGCAACTTAGAAACCTAGTGAGACTCAGTCTCAAAATATAAGTTAAAAGGAGATGTAGCTCAATGCAGAGCCCCTGAGTTCAATCCCCAGTACTGCAAAGTGAAAGGAAACGAACCGGAACAACCCCAAGGTTATGAAAAACCCTGATTTCTAATGTTACCTTAATCCTCTTGGCATCTTTAAGGACTTAAAAGCCACTAATTCGTTTTCAGCTTTACATTACCACCCAACAAATCCTTCCAGACTTAGTGGCTCAAAGCAAGAGGAATCATGTCATTTTTCTTTCATGATGGTGAGGGTGAGTGAGTTCTGCTAGCTGGCTCTCCCCTGGGGTCGCCCCTCACCTGTCTGGGAGGTCAGCTGGGGCTGTGTTGGAAGCTTCCTGTGGTCTCATGGTGTCTCTCCTCCTCCTTGAGACGGCACCGGTTCCCGGAGGCGGCATCCCAAAAGTCCTCTGAGGTCACAGCACTTATTTTTTGCCCTTAGGAGAGATGATACTGAAAGAGCAGGCATTTGTCTTCCCAGGGGCTGAAAGCGTCACAGTTGCGTGGTCAGAGCAGGTTGTGGGGAAAGGAAGCCCTCTACATTGTCAGTGGGGCAGGTATGGTGGCACACGCCTGTAATCCCAGCACTCAGGAGGCTGAGGCAGGAGAACTGTTGTGAGTTCGAGGCCAGCCTGGGCTACAAAGTGAGCTTAAGACCACACTGAAATGCATAGCGAGACCCTGTCTCAAAAAGACAAAAACAAAACAAAAACAAAAACAAAAACAAAACCCAAAAACATACATTGTCAGTGGGAAGTGTCAGTGTGGACATTTCTCAAAACCTAGAGCTAGAAGCAACATTCGACCCAGCTGTTCCCCTTCTCTGTGTCTTCCCGAAAGAGTTAAAGAGGTTGTATCACGGTGCTCCACATCGCCCATATTTATAGCAGTACCACTCATCACAGTTACATCTTGGAAGCGCCCTGTATGTCCATTGGCAAATGCATGGACAAAGAAATGTGGTGTTGTATATGCCTGTAATCCCAGCACTCAGGAGGCTGAGGCAGGAGGTTTACCATGAGTTCAAGGCCAGCCTGGGCTACATAGCGAGCCCCTGTCTAGAAAACAACAACAACAACAAGCAAACAAAAAAGAAAATGTGGTGCTCCCACATGTAGTAGAGTACTACTCTGCCATAAAAAAGATAAACTTGGGTCATTTGTAGGAAAATGAATAGATGTTGGAACCATAATGTGAAGAGAAATTAACATTAGTTGACGAACAAGCTTAAGTATCGCATGGTTTCTCTCATATGAGAAACTCAAAGTATAAATAAATTAAATATCAAAATAAAAGATAGTAGGAAATGGGGGCGGGGGGCAAGAACTTCTGCGGAGGGAAAGGGGACCAAGAGTCGGAGGGAGCTGGAGGGAGGGGGAGGCTGTATGGAGTGCAGAGTTGTGTTATATGTGTGCCCCACTTTTGCCCAGGAACCAGAGCATCATGCGCCGCAGGCTGCGCCACGGAGCTACAGGAAAGGAGGACGGGACTGGGAGAGCCCGTCCGCCTGCGCGTCAGGCCGGGAAGCTCCGTGCAGGGCACTCTGTGTCCTTTACCTTCCTGCAGGGTTGCGCCCCACCTTGGCCATCATGCCGAGGGGCTGTCCTGGGCTCCTGTGCTCGTGCGCTCCTCTGGGGCCCAGGCGGGAGCCGGGACAGGCGTGTCTCGCACAGCCGGACGCTGCGCAGCTGGCGAGGGGCAGCGCCAAGGGCTGCCTGGGCTCCCCACCGCAGGACCGGCCTCCAGGGAGCTGCTCGGACCGGAGTGTGCCTGGCCTGCTTCAGCCTTGTTGCTCCCGTAGGAAGACCCGGGCATGCCCCTCGGTGCCTTGGCCCAGTCCAGAGGGCGCAGGCTCCAAGTCGTCGTGTGCCTAGCATTTGTTTTTTCCGGTCCACTTGGGCAGTGGCCCCCAGGGCATCGCTTCCTTCAGCAGTACCCCCCGCAGAGCGAGAGTGCGGTGGAGCTGGGGAGTTCCTGGTGACGTCCTAGGGGCGGGGACAAAGCTACCACGCTGCAGTCGTGTAGAAGTCAGGCTCCTGCCATCCCGCACAGCTCAGAATATTTGGCAATGGTGAAGTATGTTACCAGTTCCTGTATTTACTGTTTTATATTTTTATTGTTATTCCTTTAAAAAAGTTTGTCTTTTGAGACCGGGTCTTGCTATGTAGTTGAAGCTGGCTTTGAACTACGTGGCCCAGGCTGGCCTCAAATTCGAAGTGATCCTCCTGCCTCAGCCTCCTGAGTGGTGGGATTACAGGGGTGCGCCAGCACGGTGATTTTTGCTGTTACTTTAGAGTATAACCCTTCTTCCTACGATAGAAGTTTACTGTAAACGGCATGTTGTGCTGTCGGCAGCAACCTGAGGACACAGTTCTCAGTCTACTTCCTCACCTGAGCCGTGCGCAGCTGCAGCTGCCCGCCAGTGCTGTGGGTGTTTGAACCTCACTTTCTGACCCGGATACACCGCCTCCTATGCATGGAGCCCTGGGCCCTGCCTGGCGTGCTGGGGGCGACATGCATGGGTTCTGCTGTTGAGCTGAGGGCCTTCAGGGCCCCAGAGTGCAGCTGTGACTTAGGATCTTTGGGGAGGCCAAGTGCTACTGAGAGATCACTGGCACCGAGAAGCCAGGCGGGAGGCCCACAGCCCACCTGCTCGGGTCTCCTCCCGTGATCTGGGAGCTCACCGGGGACTCATGAGCCTCCGGCCTCAGCCAGGGTCTGCGGTCCCCACATGGCAGGACTGTGTTCCAAAGGCCGCGTCTCCACGGTGCTTCTGTGACCCAGCCTCTGACGGCCCCCCAACCGGCCTCAGGGCTTGTCCCAGCCAGATTCGGGGAGGGGATGTGTTCAAGGTTCTAATTCTGGACGGGAAAAGAATCCCAGGGTAGAACAAAGCGCAGGGCGGGAGGGCTGTCTGTGGCCGTGCTGGAGATGCAATCAGACATAGTGTGTGCGTCAGAATTTTCTAAATTTTAAATTCTAATATAGAAACCTTTCCTGCCTCATTGAAGCAAGAACAACCAAGAATAGGTCTCACTGGGAGTATATTGCGTAATCAAGTGGATGGCTGGAAAACCAGCCTCAGAAGATGCAGACCGAGGAGCCAGGCGTGGGCAGGGACGGTGCGGGGCAGGATGCGCCGCGGGGGAGGACAGGGGCGCGCCTCGGAGAATCAGAGCTAACGCAGGTTGGGGAGAAGGCGCGTGCCAAGAGGCGGGCTTGCCGCGGTCAATATCTTCATGACGTCCTCCGTTCGTGTTTTGATTCTCTTACTTCATCTTGATTTTGTTTTGTTTGTTGAGACGCAGTCTCACTATGTAGCCCAGGCTGGCCTTGAACTCATGGTGATCCTCCTGCCTCAGCCTCCCAAGCACTGGGATTACAGGCCTGCTCCACCACACCTGGCTATCTGTGCTTCATTTTGTAATAACTACCCAGCTCCCACTGTTAAAACTACTCATGCCTAATCAGCACAAATGCCAGTGTCCCAAAATGCTTTGCTGGGGCCCACAGTTAGAATTAATTTCTCTATTCTCAAACCCACACTGCAGTCCCCCTACTCTTACTAAGCTCACTGCTCAATGATTAGTGTAAAGTTAACCTTCCCGATCAGCCCAGCCAGGTGGAAGCGCTACAGGGGAAGAGGCCTTTCCTGTTATTTCCCTACTGTATCTCAAAACATATTTTTTGAATGAATGGAGCTGTATACCAAGTTAGAGACTGTAGATTTTACAAGTACTTTATTGATAAGTTCTACCTGAATATTTCTTTCTATTGTCTTAAACGCCAAGATCAGACACATGATGGAGATTTTTTTCTTTATTTAAAAATAGTTTGAGATTAGTAATTGATACTTTCTCAAATATATATATGTATATATATAT
>NW_004955418.1:20460528-20485354 GCF_000276665.1 Chinchilla lanigera | reverse complement strand
AGATGAAACAGCAAAAATGCCTGCAAATCTCTGATCTATAATTTTAACCAGTGACTTAAAGTGATTTTTGTTCTCATTATTCGGTAGGTGATTCAGTGGGCTACAAATATCTCCTGTTGTGGATCAGATGCACTTTTTTTTTTTTTTCTCTATGTGTGTGTGTTTGTAATTTTTAGATTGATTAAATGATTATGGTTGAGAAATTTTATTTTTGCTTTTATGGTGCTATTTTAATGTTCAGCCAAGACCAAAATGACTAGGTGAAACATTAGATCTCAACCAAATATAAATGGAAGTCTATAAAAATAAAATTTATTTAAGAACGGGGTAGGCTGGGTGCATTCATGTGTGCTGCTTATTCCAGTGACTTGAGAGGCTGAAGCAGGAGGGTAACCTGGGTAATGCAGTGAGATTGTAAGAAAAAAAGAAAAAGGTGGTAGTAACTTTTAAACAAACTTGTAATGATGCCTTCAGTGATCCTCACCTCCACTTTCCAGTCCTTATGTAATCTTGTTTCATACTGTATTGGCTACGTCTACATGACCAATAGAATTGGATCAAAGCAATAGTGCATGGTTTTCAAGGCTGGGGCCGAAAAGGCAGTGCAGTGCCTCTTCTGCTTTTCCTTCTGGGGTCCATCACTCTGGGGGATTCAGTTGCAAAGTCCTGTGGACATTTATAAAGGTCCAGCTTGGCATGAGTGCGGCCATCTTGGCATGACTATGGCCATCTTGCTTGTGACCACCATTCTGCCTGTCAGGTGAACCTACCAAGGATCCAACCCTTTTGGATGGCCATCTGAGAATTCCCGCTGGCCACGGACACTCCCAGTTTGCTAACTGACATTTAACGTATGAATAGTTTCTTTGAGGAAGCAAAGTACACTGTGCTGGCTGCTGGCCACCTTGGTCTTGCTTAAAGTCCTTCCTCCTTCCTCAGGCTGTAGGGGTCCCATTGTCACGCTGTCACCCAAGACAGGGTTCTCTGCCAGTTAGCTGCTAAAAGCTTGCGCTCCGCAGTCCTGCATTTGCCCACCGCATTGTCCGGTCTCACCTTCTGCCTTTGGTAGCCGGTTCTTGTACACTGAGCTTTTCTGAAACAACGTTCAAGGCATTTTCTAGAGAGTTCTACATGAAAATGACTGAGGCTTCTTGTCACACAGCCAGAAGCAATGTCCCAGTCCCACAAGTGCACCTTCTTGGAAGCTGATTTTACAGTCAATGTCAAACCTCCAGGTGACAGAGACACGAGGGCCCAAACTGATTTCATGACAGCTGATCCCCAACTTCCCAGCTAAGCCGTTCTTGGTTTCCTGAGCCCCACAAACCACAGGATCATACAGTCATTGTTTCCAGCCTCTCCGTCTTGGGGGTAGCTTGTTACACAGCAATGGGTAATGCACACAGAGCGGTCTTCTAACTCTACAAAGCTCAAGTGCAAGGCGGGTAGCTTGGATGGCAGTGAGACCACTGTAGAAAAACTCTTTAATTAGGCAGCTCTAAAGCTTGCTGCATGGATATTCTTCCAGTAAGTAGTAGGGTTGTCAAGAACTAAGTAGAAAATGTGTTGGACACAGATTTGGCAAGGGGTTTGTTGTTTCTCCCCTATGTGATGACTTGAAGACGGGTACCATACTGTACATATGTTCAACTGTAACAGCTAAACTTACTTCCTCGCAGGAGAATTTTGCAACAGGTTTCACCTATGTACATTAAGCGTAGAGCTCTACTGACAAAGCCCCCATAGAGCTGTTTACACATAAAAATACTCTGGTGAAAAAATCCCGTTATTATTTTTGGAGAAGCTGGTGTCCCAGCACACGCTGCAGGGCCCCCCGACATTGTGGGGTGCCTCTCCATCTGGGCCGCAGAGCCGCCGGCACGTGGTAATACATGCGTCTCCACGTACTCACTAATGAAGCAAGGTAGAGAAATCGCAGAGCTCGTCATCCCGCAGCACGCAGCTGGGGTGTGATACCAGATGTAAAATCCTCCACGTTCTTGCCAAGTCCTCAGGATCATGTCAAGATTTATTTAAACCCAGACAATCAAGGAGAGCTTGATTTTTTCAGACTAGTCAAATTCAAGGAGGCTGATGAGTTGCTGGGTAGGAATATGCCTTTTCAGATAAAACACTGGCTGCGTGTTAAACATGAGATAATTATTTACACCTTTCGTTTTTTTATCCCTGGGTTACTGTGGTTTTTTTCTGAAGAGTCAGTGGCTTTATTTACTAATCCCTTAAATCTTAAAGAATTATGGTATAGTGAGGCCCATAAATTCATGAAGCTGTAATGGAAAAAATTAGAAAAAAAAAACAAAAAACAAAAAACCCTCAACTATGTTAGATCCCTAAGCAAAATGGATATGAGAGAGCAAGCCTTCTTTTAATAGCCTCAGTCATGTCCTCTGGTGTAAGTCATGCTGTTACAACTGATTGTAACAGAGACAGTTATCTTAGGTGTCCACCTGCAGGATCAGGACACAAAACCCTGCATGGCTTGGGAGCGTCTTTCCCCCAGAGGGGACATTTCCTCTGGCACTAGGAGCTCCAGGGGCTGTGCTCTGTGACTCCTCACCCTCACAAGCGGTTGTGGTCGAGAACTCCTGGAAAAGGAGCCTTTGCTGAGTTACTCCCGTGGCCAGATGCTTGGGATCTCTCTTGATCTTCAGGAAACCTGTCGAACAGCACAATTTGCCTTGCTGCTCATGCCAGGCTCTTGGCAGACGTTAAAAAAAATTATAACAAAATACAGATAGTATAGATAATTTCATGCAGTGCTTCTCATGCACCAGTGAGCCCTTGGTCTCTCAAGGGAAATGTCCAGGAGGAATCAAGGTAAGAACAATGTGAGATTATACCTGTTTAACCTGAGAGCAACCCAGTACATATTTTAGCACCCACTAGAAGCAAGACCCACTAGGCAGGTGAGAGGTACCCAGACTCACAAGGCAGCAACTCACCCCCAAGTGTAGCCTGGGACTGTGGTCGGCTTCCATCCCTGGTCCACACAGCAAGTCTAGAGTTTCTTTTCCCTGACCAGGAGCTCTGCTGGGTACTTGGCAAGCGTGTGGTGGAGAGCATCTTCCTTCAGGTAATCACCAGCAGAGCCCTCAGCTCCTCTCCCTCTCAAGGGGAGAGAAGCTGGAAGGGCCACTCTGAAATCTATAAGAAGTTATAGCAGCCAGGTGTGGTGGCGCACGCCTGTAATCCCAGCACTTGGGAAGCTGAGGCAGGAGGATCACTGCAAGTTCAAGACCAGCCTGGGCTACAAAGTGAGTTGAAGGGCAGCCTAAACTGCATAGTGAGACCCTGTCTCAAAAAGACAGGAAAAAAAGAAGTTGTAAGTACAGTATTCACTGAATGTTTACGTATGCACCGTACTTTATAACAGGTAGAAAAGCTTAGTGATTTCCTACAACGACCCCAGAGGCAGGTGTAGTTATCATTTCTATCTTCTAGTCTTAGGTGAGAAGGTGTGAAGTAAGTCCATGGGTTACTGAGGTTTTCTTCTGAAGAGTCAGTGTCTTTATTTATTAATGCCTTACCTCGTAAAGAATTATGACCCCAGAGGCTCTGTTTCACCCGCCCTGCAGGGCCTCCCTGTGAGTGTGGGGGAGGTCTTCATGCCGTGCCTTCCGAATGAACCATTTGAGATAAATCACCCCTCAAGGGAGGGGTGAGCTGACCGAGGGCTGCAGGGGCCTTGCCTTCCTCCTGGGGAACAGTCTCCATTTGCAAGGGAAAATCGGGTCAGTGGAAACCACTGACTACGTTAGCCCAGTGGGGCTGCGTGAAAATCACAAGAAGGCCACTGTCTTGCTTGCTTTTCTGTCCCTGAGCTCCACCCCCTGATGCTCACAGTTTAAGGAAGAGAGGTTTACTTTGGCTCCTGGTTATAGTGATGGTCAGCAGGCTGCAAGGCAGAGGGGTGCGGCGGAGGAGAGCTGCTCCCATCATGGCGGCAGGAGTGGAGAGCCAGGAAGGGAGCTGCACCCTTGCCGACCACGCCCTCATTGTCTCTCTCTTTCAGCCAGGCCCGAGCTCCAGCAAAGCCAGCTATAACACTCACAAGATCCAGTCACCTTCCCAAATCCCAGTAAGAAGTTGAGGTATGGAGGACATTTTCTTTTCCTTTCTTTTTTTTTTTTTTTTGTCTTTTTGAGATAGGGTCTTGCTATGCAGTTCAGGCTGGCCTTGAGCTCACTTTGTAGCCCAGGTTGGTCTCGAACTCGCAACGATCCTACTGCCTCAGCCTCCCAAGTGCTGGGATTACAGTTGCGCACCACCACGCCCAGCTCAATGGAGGACATTTTCAACTGAAACGATAACAGCGATCTTTCCTCCAGACCCTTCCTCCAGGAAATTTTTCATTAAAAATAAAAGCAAAAACATTGGCAGGTGTGGTGGCACATGGGCAACCAGGGTGGGAAGACTGCAAGTTCACACACAGCCTGAGCGATTCAGTGACATGGCAAGATTCTATCTCAAAAAAAGAAAAAAATAAACAAGAAAAATGGCTGGAAGGTAGTTAAGTGAGAAGGTCCTGGGCCAAACAAAAACAAAAACCGCACCAAACTGAAAACCCACATTTGCGCTGCATTGTGAGTGCTACTCCTGGGTTGAATTGTGACCCCCTACTCATGTGCTGAATCCCCAAGCCCCAGTGCCTCAGGATGTTACCATGTTTTGAGATAAGGTGTTTAAGTTAAAATGAGGTCATTAGGGCGAGACTCTAACCCGCTAGACCTGGGCTCCTTATAAGACAAGGAAGAGACACCAGGGTCCAGCTGTGTGCAAGGATGACCGGTCCATGCAGAGAGGCGAGGCCTGGCTATCTGCACTTGAAGAAGTGAACAGAGGGACTCAGCCTGCTGTCATCTTGATCTAGGACTTCCAGCTCTCAGAACTGTAACAGAATAAACTTCGGTTAAGACAATCAGTTTGTGATATTTTGTTATGGCAGCTTGAGCAAACTAATGCACTCTCCTAAAATTCCAATTCGCTAGACTAAAACATGGGTGTAGGATGATGGGATTATACAAGTGAAAACCCAGCCCTCCCTCCCTTCCCTCCACTCCCTTCTCTCCTCTCCCTGCTCCCCTCCCCTCTCCCCACTCTACCAGTCCCCCAGTTTCACATATGCACACTCAGGAAAGGAAAAGTGTTAGGAAGGAAACGGGGTAGAGTGAGCTCACTCTATCTCAAGATAGAGAACTCCCAGCATTTCACAAGCTTGCTTCTTATTCTACACCCTCCACTCTTCATCTATCACTGTACCACCTCTCTTCTTGCAGCATAAATTATGTTATAATCACGTATTTATGTCTTCATCACTCTGTGCTTGCTGAGGAAAGGTTTATTTTGGCTTATAGTTTGTGGAAGTTTCAGTCCATAGTTAGCTGGCTCCAAGGCAGGAAGGCATGGTGGGAGGGTTTGGTTGGAGGAGAGATGCTTGCTTGAGGCATCTGGGAAGCAAAGAGAGAAGGGAGGAGCGCACAAGGGAGATGAAGCCCTGTGGGTCATGCCTCAGGGCCTGGCTCTTCTGAGCAGGCCCCAGGTCCTTCATCAATCAGCTATCACGCCCCTATAACCCAGTCACCTTCCAGAGGTCCTGCCTATAATTGCAGTCTTCTAGATAGAATTATTTGAGTAATTCTCTGAGTAATTTTCCCACTGTGCCGTATGCTTCCCTGTAGGAGGCCTTCCTGGTACCCCAGCTCTTAGCTGGTGAGTAGCTCATACTGGGTGACCCAGAAACATTTGTGGGGAAATGAAAAGCAGAAGCTACCAGCAGATCTGTGAGTGTCTTCAGGCACATTACCTAACATGGTGTGTGCATCTAAGAGAAATGAAAATAAAGAAGCTATGCAGAAGAACAATTCATTTTTTCCAGTTAAAAGGACTGAAGTATACCAAGGAGAAGAGAAACACTTCTTCATTTGACAACTTTGCTGGAAGGATTTATTTTATTTGGTGACATACAAACCCGAGCTTCTGGTCATCTTCTGTCATTAAAAGTCTCATGGCTCCCTTCACGCACCAGGCTGAACACACCAGCCAAATTCTGGTAACTGGTATTTCCTTCTGTGAATTCCAGAAGCCTGTGGGTTAGAAAGATAATCCTTCCCCTTTTCTCATTGGCCATTAGGTTTCTTTGTTGAAAGCAAGCAGTAGTGAGTTATGCTGCTGGTGGGAAGCAGCACATTGGGCCATGGCCACAGCTGCCTTCTCTGCTCCATAGACCCCTGCAAGTTCAAGAGCGGAGGATTTAGTGGGGTTGGAACTCAAGAGCAGATGAGCAGAACTGGTGATAGTTAAAAGGTTTAGGAGGAAAAGAAGGGGAGAAAACTTGAAATTCCTATATAGTTGCTTTAGCTGGTCTTCTCAAGCTTCCATTTACTCAGGTACTGATGCTAAGAATTTCATGTCAATTTTACTGTTAAGTTTAATTATTTCCAACCCTATAAGGTTGGCACAGTTATTGCCCCAATTTAAACATTTAGTTTAATTTAATTTTCATAGTACTTGGGATTGAACTGAGGACCTTTAACATTGAGATACACTCCCTCCCCTTTTCTTCTTAGTCTTCTATTTTTGTTTTTTTTTTTTGTCTTTTTGAGACAGGGTCCACTGTGCAGTTCAGGCTGGCCTTGAACTCACTTTGTTGCCCAGGCTGGCCTCGAACTTGCAGCAATCCTCCTGCCTCAGCCTCCCGAGTGCTGGGATTACAGGTGTGGTGTGTACACCACACCTGGATTTTTTTTTTTTTTTAATTTTGAAACAAGAGTTTATTAAGTTGCTAAGTTACCCAGGCTGGGCTTCAACTTAAGATCCTCCTGCTTCAGCCTCCCAGAGCACTGGGATTACTGGCATGCATACCATGCCTGCTGCTTCATATTTTTAGGTGAAGTACTTATGACTGAGCTTAAGCGATGTGCTTCAAATGACGTAGATCTTATTAGAATCCAGTCCTTTCCCCCCTTTTGTTCTGGCAACTAAAATATTGCATGTTTATTATAAATATTGTACAAAATAAAGTATTAAAAACAGCAATAATCTCTGTAGCCAGAATCAACCGTGATGAAGATTTTGGTAAATAGCCTTCCAGTGTTTGTTCTTCACGATTATATGTATTTTTCAAACTGTTATAAGTATACTATATACAGTATTTTGCAATCTGTTCCTTAAAAATTCTAATTATATTTTATTGAAGAGATTTATACAGCATAATTTTCAGTGATTATGTACCACTGTAATTTATTAATAAATTATAAGTGACCTATTTTTTTTTTTTTTTTTTTTTTGGTTTTTCTCCGGTACCGGGAATCGAACTCACGACGTTGCGCTTGCCATCCAGGCGCTTTTGCCGCTGAGCTAAATCCCCAGCCCCAAGTGACCTATTTTTTACCTTTATTTAATTTATGGTCACTTTGCTATGAAATGTAATGACTAGATTTTTATACACAAATGTTTTATATATCCATCACAGTTTATTTCAGCTGTATTTGCAGAAGCAGAATTAATTCTTTAAAGGAACAAAAATCAAACATTCATGTGCAAGCACCGCATTGTGTCACTAGTGTAAAACTTGAAAGAGTTAATTTAAATTCGGAGGTATGATAGACACTGTGAAATGATAGGAAACCACTGAAGAGTAAAGGGCTTCTGGGATGTGGGAAAAGAGAAGGGAAAGAAGGAGAAATTTTGTATGTATGTATATACAGGATAGATAACATGGTTGTTCTTCTGTCTTCTATTTCTATGCTGAAAGAAACTGTCAATGAGTCTTTGGTTGACCAGTATTGCATGTCTATATCTGTTTTCATGAGAAGCCACTTTGAAGATATCAATATGTAAAACAACCACCATTGTTAATTCCCTACCACTTTGTGTGTAACTCTGTATTGTCTGTATTGTGCTTGTGATGTGTTGTAAAATGTTGTATGTCTGTTAATGTTTCCCTCCTTTTATCTTTAAAATAAAAAAAAATAAAAAAAAATAAAGGAACAAAATTCTTTTTTTCACATTACATAGTTGTAGTAAAATTTTGTAATAGAATATAATTTGAAATTCTAAGTTGATATCATTCATATTATCCATGTATAAATTCTATGAGGAAAAATACTTTCTATAAATTCATAGATTTCTTGTATTTACTCCTATTACAATATCATTTTAAAGGTCATTTAGGGACTCAAGGGAGTTTTGCTTGTTTTTTCTGTGTGTGAAGTATGAGGAAAGGTAAAGATACTGTTAAAGATGCTGTGGGGTGGCAGAGAGTGTGAACATCCTGGCTCAGTTCAGTTCCCCTCCCGCCTTCCTTCCTTTCCCCCCTCCCTTCCTCTTCCCTCCCTTCATCCTTCCCTCCCCTCCCTTCTCCTTCCTTCTCCTTTCCTCTTTCTCCTATTTCTCTCCCTCCTCCTTCCTTCCTTCCTCCCTCCCTCCCTCTTTCTTTCCCTCCCTCCCTTCCTTCCTCCCTTCTCCTCTCTCCCTCCCTCCCTCCCTTCCATTTACATATACCAGTATATACCTTCATGGGTTTTTCTCTCTGTGGAATGGACACATGTTGATGGCCTTCAGGAAAGGACCCCTGTGTCTAAGGTTGTCCACTATTTAGAAATTACTGTAACCAGGTTATCAAAACTTTGGAGGCATGATTATCAAATGGAACACAGAAATGACTTCATAAGCCCAGCCCAGATATTTCACTATGATATCACCCCTTGACAAAGCTCTTATGCATCCGTGTAACCCAGTGAGCATGTAAATGAGTAGAAGGAGCCGTGAGCAGTTTGGAATAATAACAAAACTGACTATGAGAACACATGGAGAACTCCACTAGGTTCTGCCTGTGTGTGGACGTCTACTGATCAGAAAAGAAAAGATGGTTCTAGAAAAGATAGCCATGTCTTCCTGCACTGACCTATCTGAATTCCTCTAGCACCAACAGGCCGCATTCAGAACCCAGCACTGGAGGTCACCTCTGGGACTGGGAAGTGAAATCGAGTCCTGCTCCACACCAGACCAGAGGACATTCTCACTGTGCCGTGAGGGTCATGGAGAGTTTTCCTTAATTTTTTAAGTAGAGAGATGGGATTATGGATCTGTATTTTAGTTTTGCATTTCTGGAGGTGCCATTAAATGAATTTCTTATCTTCTCCAGAAAATGACCTGGCTTTTCGTGCTAGTAACTGGGTACATGGCCCACCTCTTGATTTTCTATTGAAAGCTATGTCTTTCTGACATTTTACCCTTACAAGGCCTGATAACCAGTGGGTCCATGATGGAGGACACTTGTGCTTTCGTCTATGTTTACTTTGTGTGTGTGAAATGCTCCCCGAAGGAGAGTGTGTTCCCTAAGAACTATTGGGAGCCTGAAGAAGACTTGGTGGGAGGGCTTCCAAGACACAGGTGAGTTTCACTCAGACAGGAAGTAGTTGCAATGAAGCAAGTGAACTTCACACAGAGAAGTAAGAGTTGGAATAAAGCCTGAGGGGCCAGAGAGCACACAGAAAAAGAAAACAGGCCATCCTAACATAAGTTCATTTATTTTCCTGCTTCCTGCTATCCACTATTGTACAACCTTAAAGTACAAGTTATTCAAACTTTTAGGAACAACCCCAGCCAAGACCTTTCTGAAAGGAAATGGGCTGTTATTTTGGCACATTTTGTTAGTACATTATGGTAAATATTTGAGAACTATTTTTTACTTGGAATGCAAGTAATTTTCACTAGACACTATCAACAGAAATATTATCCTGCTTGGTTTATTTGACCTCATGAGATCTTTACAATATAATATTTAGCTTCAATGATGTCTATTAGTATGATGACACACAAATTTATTATTGTAATTGAACATCAATTTATTATTACTTTTGCAGGACATCAATTTTTGAAGTGAAGTATAGTATTCTAAGTTTTTGAAAACAGAAGATAGTGTAGTGTGGGATCTATCTCAACCTGTTAGACTGAATTGCATAGGTAGCACCTTTTCCCATGGAAACTGATAGAATTTTGGTTTTACTTTTTTTGTTTTTTGAGACAGGGTCTCATTACGTAGTTCAGGCTGATTTGGAACTTACTACGTAGCCCATGCTGGCCTTGAACTCGAGGCGAGCCTCCTGTCTCAGCCTCCCAAGTGCTGGGATTATAGGCACGCACCATCACTCCTGGCAGAATTTTGGTTTCAAAAGCATTTACAGTACATATAATTGAGTCTCAGAACAGCCGTCTTGTGTCTAAATATCTGAACAGGTACCTTGGGCGAATATGTGGCATTCTAAAGCTTGGAAATTGCTGAGGTCTTGAAAAGGCTATCTCTGGAATCCTTCCGTGTTTATTCACCTAAAATGCTGTAGTTCCTGAGCAGGCAGTGTGTGAGAGACAAGGGGTGTGAGGGACAAACAGGACTGTGCTTCTTGTCAAGAAGTAGAGTCTTATGGGGAAAATAAGGTTTTGGAATAAGAATGATGATGACAACCCGGAGTGATATGTTTGCTTCACAATGAAGGCTCTTTGACAGCAAGAACAATTTCTAGTGGGGGAGTCTGTGAAGGTATAGTACATCCTACAAGAGTAGAGGACATTCTAACCAATGCAAAGTGTGTGTGTGTGTGTGGGTACAGGGAATGACTAGAATGTCTCAATGTATCCATTGCATTTTGGGAAGCAGAAATAGTGAAAGTTCAGGCAGTACAGTGACAATGCAGTGACAATAAGGTCACAGCTACCCTGGCTGGCTGAGGGGATGCAGACGTTGAGGCTGTGAGATAGTTCAGGGGCATTTGAAGCAGGTTGGACTTTGTTCAGCAGACAAGGGGGGAAATCGAAGGATTGATCCAATCGAGGCAGAGCTCAGAGTGGAAACTACCTGCTAGACGGAGTGTGTGGAGGTCATGGGCTGCAGTCAGAGAGCCAAGTGTGAGGTCGAAACTAATTAGAGATGAAGCAATAGGAACAGAAAGCAGCAGAGAGTTGCAAAAAAGTGCTGAAGAAAAAAATAGATTCCAGTTGATGTTTAATTAGATATGGTGGGGGTGGGTGAGGATAAGGCAAGATGACTCATGTTTGGAGCCGGAGAGAACAAGTGTACCCTTTACAGACAAGGAAGTCAGCAGAAACTGGTTCTTGGGGAGGTTTAATTTTAGAAATTTCAAGTTTGAGGTGCAGCCAGGGTATCCAAATTTAATCCCTTTATTGAGTCCTTTATTACAGAGGACACGAAGCAAGTCCGCTCCATTCCCAGAGTCCAGCTGTTAATCAGTCACCATCTTACCTTCCTCAGTGGGTTCCTTCTTTTCTCCCAGGCTCTTAGCTTCGGTCTTGGACAGGCAGTCATCAGGACTTTTTCATATATGTTCGGGTTTGATGCTGGAGAATCTGTGAGACAAGACAGCATCCTTCCCTGTAGCTTTTTTTTTTTTTTTTTGGTTTTTCTTCGGTACAGGGAACCGAACTCACGACCTTGCACTTGCCAGGCAGGCGCTTTGCTGCTGAGCTAAATCCCCAGCCCCAAGACAGCATCCTTCCTCGCTGATGTCAATAACTTCTCTCATGAAGGTGTCAAGGAGTCACTATGGCTGTCTTCCTCCGGGTCTTGGCAAAGATGGCATCCACAGGGCAGGAAAGCTGTGAAGGACAGACAGAGGGAGGCACAGGGCAAGAACGTCCCATCTGACCACTGCATACAATTTTCCAGTTATGCTAGTAAAATTGAAACGTGGGACAGAAGTCAGGGGTAGGGAGGCAGAAGGACTGATTTGGGAGTTGTCTGGCTGGGACTCGGTGGACAGCAGTGAAGCAGAAGATTTTCTGAGAGTCTGCTTTGACAAGTTCTGTTTTATCATTCACATGTTGTTGGCGGCTGGCTGTGTCTTCTAAACAGATCATACTGTACTGGGGCTCAGTGAGTCCCAGTACAGTTTTCTTCCTCAGCTCTGCCCTGTCTCCATTCGTCATCAACTTCCTCTTATCTCTAACTGTGCTCCAGTCTAAGCCTTTCTCCTGTCTGCAGAGACCAGAGAAAAGGGAAATGAAACCACCACCCCCTCAAAGAGGCTTTATGAAGAGCTCGCACGTCTAAGCATTATTCTAGATGTTTTATCATGTGAGTGCTTGAGGTTAGAGAACAAAAAGTCCTGCCTTTATCTAACAATTATGAAAAGTTGGGTGAGCTATTGGGGAGCACAGATTCTAAACCTGGGAGAGATGATTAGTTTGGTTTTCTGCTAATTGATAATGGAACACAAGATCTTGCATGATGTACTGGTAATATGAATACATTTTCAAGGATTGGTTTTCACTGCTTTTCTGTGTAAGCAGGATGCTTATCATTGAGCTGTGTCACTCTTTACATATGATTTCTTTGAATCTACCCCCTCATCTGTCTTAGGCTGTATGGTAGCCAATGGTAGCCAAATAAGATTCACCTAAATCTTATTTGCACTAATATGGACATGACGAATGCATCATGAGCAGTTCTGAAACATATTTGTGAAGTGAGACTGATAAATAATTGTCTTGCTATATACAGGAGACTATTATGCAAATGAAAAAAATGTTGCTTTTGTATTTAGTAGAGGATAAGAGGACATAATGTTCTAATTCAGCAAGAGGTGCTTTGCATAACTAAGACATTTTTAATTTAGGGAATGTGGGTAGGGCAACCATCAAGAAAGAGGTCAGTGAAGATTAATGTAATGTATTTTCTCTTTTTGTGCAGATTTCTATGAATAGACCAGAAGCTGACCTCTATGCACTGTTGGGGTGCAGGTGAGGAATTTGACGGAAATCTCCTGAACAGAACCTCAGTCCTACACCTAGCCCTGCCCCTCGGTGCAGCCTTCGTACCCATTTTGCCTCTAACTGTTGTTACCTCTGAGGCTCCTGCCCTGGACCTGCCTGCCTCTTCCCTCTGGTACCTCGGATGGCCAAAGGACAAAAGCAGCAGGACACGGGATGTATTTTCAGGCAGTACTTTTCCTCTTTCTCTTCTCTTTTCTAACTTCCGTCTCTGGCCAGAGCTTTGCTCTAATTACAGCAAAGGCCAAACAAGGTGAACTGTAGTCTAGGAACTTTTCATTTCTATAACTTTATGAGTCAGAGAGGAGTTTTTCCAGTAATTTCCTTGCTTGCTGGTTACTGTTTATTCTGCTTTATGGAATGCACCTAGGTAACTGATTAATTGTCTAATGATTGTTGGCAATCTTGAACCTTATTGTCCTATTCAAAAATGGTCCTAACAAAACTGAAATGACAATTTTGTTCTTTTATTTTTTGATTTTTCTCCAGTACCGGGAACCGAACTCACGACCTTGCGTTTGCCAGGTAGGCGCTTTGCCACTGGGCTAAATCCCCAGCCCTGACAATTTTGTTCTGAAAATGAAAGGAGATCATGCATAGTTCCCAGAACACTTATTTGATTAAAAAAAAAAAAAACAATTTAGTTCAATTCACAGCACTATTGAGATGTGCTATCTTGATGGCTAAGTCTGAATTTCAGTTCTGAGGAAGCATCAAGATAGTTGTATACTGCACCAAGTTTTTGTTTTGAAGATGAAAACTTAGTTTACCTAAGGTGAAAGAAGAAGAAAAGAACAAAAGAAGGGGCTTCTGAAGACAAAGCGCTCTGAAAAGAAGTGCTCTGCACAGTAAGAGTGGGACGCATCAGACAGGAAAAGAGGGGCACCCCACAGAACCCAGAGTGAGGGCCAGCTGGGGAAAAGGCTCACAGCAATCTGTACCAAGTTAGAGTAGCAACTGCTTCTGTTCTTACTATGGATAAGGAACTTTGTCAAACACTTCACGTGAACCTAATTCTCAGTACAGCATCTGGAGGTAGGCTACTATCTCTTTTAAACGGCCTGGGTAGAAGTAGCTTGCCTGGTGCTGGCCTATCCTCTGGCACTGAGGCTATTGCCCTCACTCTATTATGCTGCCTCAGCCGGGGATATAGCTCAGTGGCATAAGCCCCTGCCTAGGAAGCGCAAGGTCCTGAGTTAGATTTCCAGTACAAAAAAATAAATAAAGCTGTTATGCTGCCTCCGTGTAACCATCTGCTAACACCGGTGTTCCATGTTATGAGTGTAGCATTTAAACTTGAGTGATTATTGTACGATGACTGGGGGGTTGACAGTGAGGTGAGGAAGCTTGCAACTGGACGGGACAAACATTCTGAGTGTGGAATTGGGTTGGAAGTTGGGTCAGGTTTTGGGTGAGGGAAACGGGACAACTTCTTGTCCTTTTTGGAACATTGGTTAAGAGCATGGGTTCTGGAACCCTCGTCCTTGCATTTGTACCTTGTCTCTGCCACACAGAAGCTCTGGGACCCAGAGCAAGCTCAGCTTTCTGAGCCATCTCCTTGCCTGTCAAATGGTGATAATAATATTACCCACCACACAGGGTTATCACGTGGATTGAGGTGATACACACAGATTCCTAAAACAGTGGCTGACACTTGGTGAGCACCATTAGATGTTAGTAGTATTTCTCGGGCTGGGAATATAGCTTGGCGGCACAAGTGCCTGCCTGGCAAGCGCAAGGTCCTGAGTTTGATTCCTAGTACCAAAAAAAAAAAAAAAAATAGGGTTGGTATTCCTCTGTCCTTCACTTTTCTATCTCTTCAGGTTGTCTCTGGGGTGGGAACACCTGCTTAAGTATTTAAGGATGTCATGGGGCTTGTCCAAAGTGGTTTGCTATTCTCAAATATTTCCCACCTTCAAAATAATGATTGCTGGGCTGGGGATTTAGCTCAGCAGCAAAACGCCTGCCTGGCAAGCGCAAGGTCGTGAGTTCGGTTCCCGGTACTGGAGAAAAGCCAAAAAAAAAAAAAAAAAAAAGATTGCTTGAGAATTAAGATGAATTATCTTTTAAATGTTTAATTCTAAATTCATGTTTTTGAAGTTGAAAACTATTTAATAAACTGGCCGTGGTGGTGTACACCTATAATCCTAGCATTCGAGAAGCTGAGACAGGACGATTGTTGTGAGTTCAAGGCCAACCTGGGCTCCACAGTAAGTTGAAGGCCAGCTGGAACTACATAGTGAGACCTTGTCCCAAAACATGAAAGAACAACAGCAAAAATCAGTATTAGTAGGATCCAAATACATCAAATAATCCAATTGGCCTTATCTTTAGTAATAATTTCAAATTAGAAGTAAAGATGAATTTAAAACACATGGCTCTGTGGAATCTTCTTTTTATGCATGCATGTGAACAGGGACATGGTTACACATCTTAGCCTTTCTGCTTGGCTCAAGGAGTTAATAAAGTAACGTTATGTAAAGTGCATTGAACTCCTCAGGAGGGAAGTGTTATATTAATACCTGTCTCACAGTGATGTTCTCAGACTTAATGATGGAAAGTTTGTAAATTGCCTTGGCAGTCCCAGTCACATCCTGATGAAACATCATTTTGTTTTATTGCAAAGTGCTCCACGTTACACAGAACGCAAGTTAAGGGGGAAATCATGTCCCAGGCTTTATTTTACTACCAGAAGTGCACAAAATAAAGAGAAGACATTTTGTTCCAGTTGTGAGTGGTAGAGATGATTATTTTTATATTTTTTCTTTCTGTTACTTTTGGGGAGAGATAGCACTCATAATGCAGTTTGTAATTGAACACTCACCGTGAAGGTGTGTAATAGAAGACAGAGAGATCTTGATCCAGAGAGATCATTAGGGGTCACCAATATTCAAATATTTTAAAATTAAATTCCAGTTTTAGAAGAGTCCAGCTCCTTTTTATATGATTACTATTAAGTTTGGCATTTTGGAGACATGTCTTAAATCGATACCTTAATACCTACAAACATCAGAAGGGAGAAGAGTATTGTAAACACGTATTCTTGCTGTAGGGTACATTTTAAATGTCTAAACACTAATCAATATAGCGAAATTAAGTATTGACTAAAATAGCTTTATAATAAGTAATTATTGGTTTGCTCTTTTAGAAATTAGACATTTTCACTTTGGGAATAAAGAGTAAATTTGCTGTCATGAAATTAAAGTGTTTTTGACCTTTTTGTACAACTTTCCTCTCTCTATGAAATGATTAGGTTTAAATATGATTACACAGCTGTATTATGTTGCAAGCATCAATTTTTAATTATTATAAGGTCAATGTTAGAACAAATGTGATTAGTATAATACCTCCATGCACTTATTTACTTTCCAGTCTGAAACTATCCTGTGTTTACCCAAATCCACCCGAATCTCTCTTTGCTAAGATGGATAATTAGACTTGTGCCAAATCCTTTTTCTTTCCCTGTGTTTATCCTACATATATTATTTTGTTTGTGCTTTCATTTTTTGAAAATACAAATTTCTTGACTTATCTCCTCCCTTCATAGAAGGATTTTTTGTTTCCAGTTCCCTTTCTGTCTCTCTCTCTCTCTCTCTCTCTCTCTCTCTCTCTCTCTCTCTCTCACACACACACACACACACACACAGAGATAGCAATCATGTCACCATCCTTCTGCCTTGTAGCACAAGAACATATTTCCATGAGGTATCATGGAGGGCCAGTGAGTATGATAAAAGGAGTTACCTTTCTAGGCACAGGTTTCCATGATTTTTTCTTTATAGAGATTTGCTATAGGTTGTAATTTGTTTTCCACTGCCCTATATGACTTTGGATTCAGCTCTTTAATTTAAAAGACACCACACATAAAAGTATGAAAAGCACACGACCTACATATTATTGTTAATTCGCAGGATTATCAGCATTATAGCAATTCGGATTTTAATACAAATGTGGTTTTTGAATTCTCCACTCATCCTTTAGATTTCATTTTCTGTTGATGTAATATTTACATTTCTAAAACAGCAAGACATTAAATTAGAACATTGCTGTATTTAGTAGATAAAGCAGTGTAAGATTTCCCACAATGCAGGGTGGTCAAAGAGAAGATAAACTTTGCCTCTAATTCCTGCATACTTTTTCAGTCTGTGGAGTAGAGGCGTAAGGAACATCTATAAAACTTACTCCTACGTTTGATGATGCAGCTTCCTTTCTCCTTCATCATGTTATTTTTAAGCCACATATTCTGCAAATGGTTACTTTTTGCAAAGAAATATATAAGGTAGTCTTGTTGAGAAGGGCTTTATATATAGGGTTTAGTGGTGGGAATCCAAGTATCAAATCAAGTAGTGCAGGGAATCCAAGTATCAAATCAGTTAGGAAATATTTTGTGATTGGATCATTCTTCCCCTGACCTGTTAAATTATATTACCCAAGAGTAAGCATATTCCGAGTGGCTTGTGCAAACTCAGTTATGGCAGCCAATGCCATCAGCCTCTTTGAAGCCTCTTTGGTTCAGTTTCCTCAGAACCTTTGTACATTGTGGGCTTAAAAAATGTTTTTTCTTGAGACAGGGTCTCTCTATGTAATTTGAGCTGGTGTTGAACTCACTATGAGTGCAGGATGGCCTCTAACTCATGGCAATCCTCCTGTCTCAGCCTCCTGAGAGTTGGGATTATAAGTTGTGCACCACCCTGTCCAGCAGGTACAACAATGGGCTTTGATAGGGTTAAATTTCAGTTCCTGGTTTCAGAAACTGCTCTTAATTACTAACATACATATACAGCCTCAGCATAGTTACCATATTTATGGCTACTACAGTTAGTTCATCAAATCTAAAAAAAAGATGGCTATAACATTGCCTTCATACTTCAGACAATTTCTACGTCATTATATAAACCTTGTCATTAAGTGGAGAGAGTCCACCACTTTAAAATAACAGATAGAATCACCAAGTGCCTCTTATCCTCCCATTCTAGATCTCCTACCCACTGTGTTCTCACTCCTTATACACCAGAATTCTATGATGAATGCGGTATAAGTATTGCTAGAGAAATTCTTCTTCTTATAAGCAGGGAATGACAGAAACTAGCAAAATACTGCTGTTATACATTGAAGTTGGGAAAAGGTCATGAATGAATGGTTCCATAGGCTGGAAAGGCCCCAGAAATATTGGTGACCACAGTTAAAGTTGTGTCTTATCCCTATCAGCCACGGAACTTGGGTGAAAGTCTTTTGAACTGGGAATTACTACTATTTCAAGAGGGCTTCCGTCTGATACAGCAACAACATAGAGGCTTCCCCCATTACTCTCATTTAGTCCAAGTTTTCCCCCCAGGACAGAATTGAAATGTCTTCAAAGGAAAAGAGGGCTAGCTATGGCCCTCATTTTGGTGTCCAATTGTCTCCAGATTTGCTTTACCTTTCAGGACTGTATTAACTTCGTCCAGATTTTGGACATATGACAATTTGGATAGATTCTACATTTAGAGTAATTATTCTCTGTTCACTTTGGCAGTCAGAGGAGTCTAGTATATGGTGTATATATGGCCTACAGTAGAAGGTGTAAGCTCTGTCTATTGTTATTTGTGTTAATATCAAATCAAATTGATATACTTATCACCCTTGCTTGCCTAGATATTAAATATTAGTCCTCATTAGAGTCACTTTCCTCTTTCTTGGTATAAAACAGGAAGTTTAATGGCTGACACAGGAAGTTCAGGCATCTGACACAGGAAGTTCAGGCACCTGACACAGGAAGTTCAGGTGACTGATGGAGAATGAAAAAATTAGTGAAGGGCTTCAGTCATCAGTTATCTTTGTTTTTTTTTTTAATGCCATTGTGATAGATGCCTACACCACAAACCTTGATGGTCCATTTCAGGGTTTAGGGCTCTACTCATTCTAAACCAAGTTGGGCTAGAAACTTGCCAAAACTGTGTCTTTAAGAATATTACTGGAGAATAAAGTGTTTAAAATGCCTGCAGTCGTGTTACATAACCTGGTCATATTAGCTGCCCTCTGGTGTGGTGAAAATTTTACATGAAGCCACATGAACACCAATCATCCTATGAAAACACAATCAACCCCATCAGGAAAATAAAAATTATTATCATAATGAGGTAGTTTATACTCATCAGATAGCAAACATTAAAAATGAGGACAAATGAGGGTGAAGAAAAAGAGCAATGGAGTTTATAAGCGATCAGTGGGAGCATTCATGGGGCAATATTAGCAATACTTACTTAAGCACTGTGTTGGGCATTAACTTTTTAATTACTGAATTGTGGGAAAGTTTCTGATGCCTATGAAGTTGGCCAGATAGGGTGACCAACTTGTCTTGTTTTACTAGAAACATCTTTGGCTTAAAACTGAATGTCCTCTGTCCCAGAAAGCCTGTTCAATATTAGGTCACCCTGATCCAAAAACAATATGCAGTATAAGAACCATTGTTGAACTCCTATGATTTTGTATGGTGAAGCTCTGCATCATTTCCAATGTTTTTTAAAAATTATTTTTATTATTTCTTTTTACTTGTTATTGTCTTTGCTTGTTTGATCAATCTTACATTCTTATGTCTAATGGACTGAGCAACTTCGTTGAAGATAACAGTGTGTAATATAGCAATCATTGTAAATTTCTATCATTTTTTCTTGAGGTCATGTAACATATTTGTTGTTTTTATTTTGTCCTCATTGCTGTTTTGTCAGTTTTTTTCTAATTTTTAAAATAAAAAAAAATATGTGGCCATAGCTACTTCAAGAATCCTCAAATGGCTCAAAGCAGCATCTACTTACCAAGTGCAGAATTACTTCAATAGTTTAAAAATTGATCAAGCCATACTAATGTATATAAGCCAGACATGAAACTTCAATGTACACATATCCTGTGTGTACTGTCACCTGTCCATAGCTGGAACAAAATATCTGACACCTGCAACTTAGAGAAGAATTTTATTTGGCTTAGTTTCCAATGGGTTGAGTCCGTAGTTGGCTGAGTCAAAGCAGAAATGGCTGAATGGGGAAGGAGAGCTGTTTAACCCATGACCTCCAGGAAGCAGAGAGCAATGGAAGGGGAAGGGACAAGAACCCACCCTTCCAAGACACACCCTGATGAGCCACCTGCAACTGGACTGCCCCTTCCAGAAGCACGTTCAGCCATGGACTCACCAACAGATGAATCCACTGATGAGTAGAGCTCCCTCATGATACAATTATTTTCCCAAAGCCCCACCTCTGAACACATGAGGCTTTGGGGGGCATAACACTATATTCCCAGATTCCATTTGGTGGCACACAGTGGAGCAACTATTAAACACATGCACTGGGAGACACGTTTAAGAGTTTCACAGCAGCATTGTCTGTAAGAAAGAATTGGAAGCAGTTTCAACATCTGGCAACAGAATACTAGATGACTATATTGACTATACGAAGCAATAATACTGAGGATCACAGCTGAAAGTGCCAGTATGAATTCATCTCACAAGGAAAATTGAGCCCAAGAAAGAAGTCAATACAACATATAAACTTACAAAGAAATGCAAGTGGATGATAAGGACAAAAATGTGCAGTATTTTTGTAAGGTACAGGAGGAGGCTCACAAAAGGCTTTGAAGAAATGTTCCATGTCTTAAACTAATTAGTGCTACATGGTTCTTCTTTTTGTTTTTCCCACATAACATATGTTTTATAAATTGTTTAATATGTATGCAACAGCTATTAAAAATTTAAAGCCTCAAAAGTTAAAATGTATTCTTCTTGAGCCCTAACAATTGTTGCTATCTTCCATATCCTTCAAAAGAATATGACAAATTTAATCATTCTACAAATACTTATCGATTCCCTCCTGTGAGTTAGTTGTATAAGGAATGAAAATTAAAAAAAATCCCAAACCAAAATCCTTGTTTTAAAAAGGCATGAGTTCTAGTGAGGGAGAATAACAATAAATCTCTATATAAATAAATATGCAAGTACACGTGTGCAATCTCTATGGTATAAAAGTGCAGGTGAGGATTAGCATTAGAACAAAGGGGGTAGAAGATGATGGCGCGGTGTTGGAGAGGGCTTGTAACAGAGTGGCTAAAAAAGGTCTCTAGGGGCTCAGGACACATGGACAGAGGCCCACACGAGGTGTGGGATCAGCCACAGATCTATTTCTGGGAAGAGCACCTTGGGCAGAGTGAGGAGCTCACTCTGAAGCAGTCCTCCACATTCAGTCTCAGGAAAGTAACCTTCTTCCTCCAGGTAGCATCACTTCCCATCTGTCAAGTGGATAGGATCTATACGTCCAATCCAGACTCCCTGGCTCAGGTCATCAGAGTTTTTCCAAACTGAACTTGAAGAAGTTTGACAAGAGGTCCCAGGCTTCCAGGGCTTCAAGGTTAGCTTGCTTTCTTGTAGGGAAAGAGGTCAGTATCTGTCATTTTGGGGGCCTAGAAAGAAGTGAGAAGAGATTCCTTATCATCTCAAGAGAGTATCTGGCCATCTGATGCATGATGCAATGTTGTGAAGTCTGTGGGGTGATCATGGTGTGTACCAGAGCTGCAGAACTGACGATCATAAAGGCCTGGAGTAGAAGGTTTTCTGTGGTCAATGCATACAGTTATCTTTGGTTAGGATATTTCACATGGTCAACTTTTGTGAGCAGTATCTTTACATCTTCAGTTCAGATATTTTCTTGGCTCCAGACTTGCATATCCAATGGTTCTGTTTGGATACATTATACAGATCTCATATCTAATATGTTAAAAAAAATCCAAAAAAGCACCTTCTATTCTTTCCTTTTTTTCTCACATTTTATGTATATCACAAATAGCGAAATCATCTTTCAATGTGCTTAGGTCTCAGATCTCTTCCTTCCTGCCCCTGCTTTCTCTCTTATGCATGATTATATCCAGTGCAGCTAAAAAGCTCATGTACTTGATCACTTCTTCTTCACATCAACGTCACCACCCAAGGTAAGTCTCCCCACATTGTTTGCCTGCATTGTGATGATGCTCTGGTAACTTGTCTTCTTACTACCCACCTGTGCTCCACATAGTTCAGTGGCTGTCATGATGCAGTCTATGGACACCTGTGGGACCACCCCAGACTCTTTCAGGAGTTCCAAGAGCCCAAAACTACTTTATTAATTAGGATATATTGGCATCTTTCACTATTATTGATATTTGCACTGTTGATGCAAGAGCATTGTGGGTAATTGCTAAGACCAAGTAATAGCTCAAGGCAGGGGCACCAAATTCTTCTGGTACCTAATGTATGCATCATCAGCAGTGAGACTGCCAGATGATTTCACTTAGGAATATGTTTGCTAAACTATTTTTTCTTTTGAGCATATAGGTTTCTTATATTTTATGTGATGAAATGGGAAGCACACATGAAGCATTTCTGTTTCATGTGCAAGCATGTTAGTTTTCTGGAAGGAGAACATGGTTGTTTTGGGTGAGGGCTGAACTATTTGCATTTTCCATGAAGTATCAATTTATGAGAAAGAACAGCTGACAGAAAAATGATATCTGATTTGGGTATTTGGCAGACATTTTCTTAAAAATGAATCAATAAAACCAAAGTTCATGGAAAAAATTGGCAGTGTTTGTTCCTAATGATAAATTTAAAATTTCTAAGTGAAAATTAGAATTTTGGAAAACTTATGTGGACTACTGTGAGCCTGAGAATGTTTCAATATCTAAGAAGGTTTTTGTTGATATTAGATGTACTACTAATGAATATGATGTTTGATACTGTACAATGAAGTATGTCAAAATTCAGAGGATCTGCATAACTCCGTGAATCAAGATCTTATTCAAATGATGTTAAGAAATAACACATGGAGATGGTGGACTGGTAAGCAGCAGAGAAAGAACTTTCTGAGAGTTACCATCCAGATGCTGGAATATTGCAATGTGTGGAAGACAAGAAGGAGAGAAGTAGCTTCCCTGGACCCAGGAAAGATATGAAGCAAGAACTGAAGCCTGTGGGGAGAGGGAAGAGAGAAACTTCAATAAAGAAGAAGGAGGCAGCCGGAGGAGCCTTCTCCCTGAGTTGGGATTCACCTGTGCCAGAGGAGTGGTTCAAACCTGTGGACACACAGTGACTGATGATGGCCCCAGAGGCCTCTATGGAGAGATGCAGCAGTGGAGGGGAGCAGTGGATGTGAAGGACTGCATTAGCTGGGGTGATTGCTGAGGGCTCAGTCATCCTGTGGGAGAGGGCCATTGGCCAGGAGCCATCTTGGTGAGGGGCTGGTTGAGCTCAGAACTCAGAGCAACTGCTGGCTCCATCTAGTGGCTCCCAGCTGGGCTCAGGTATGTTGACTGCTGCAGGCTGAAGGGGTCTGGCCTCAGCTCCCATGGCCAGAATACAGACTGAACTTCAGGAGAAATAAAGGTGCAGCTTGCTGAGATTATCCACTACCCCACCATAAGACTACTGCTGACTTGCTGGGATAAATCAACACAGATCTGGACTCTGTGTGTACATACTGTCTACCAGTGACAGCACAGACAAACCTGGAAGTAGACTTTTTTTTCCTGTCTCATTTTTTGTTGTTTTTTTGTTTCTTTTTTTCTCCTTCATTGTGTGATCTTGTTTTTATGAGTTTGAACAGGTTTCTAGCCTCTTTATGGTTGTTGTTCTATTGTGTTCTTCCTTTTATCTCTTCCTTCTCTCTTTCCCTCCATTTTTCTGTACTAGTTTCTCAAAGTTAGTGTGATCCCCCTTTGTCCTCCAGCCTTGCTTCTAATCTCTTCCTCTTCTTCTACTTCTTTATTTTCTCCCTAACTCCTTTTAAATTTTAACCCCTGAGAGTAAAGTTGACATATGAAGGACATATGCACTGCATATAATTTTCTGATTTGTTTTAGATATTGTCATATAACTACAAATCTAGTTCATACAGTTAAAGGATGAACCTTAATGGTTATCTCAGTTTATCATTTTCTAGGCTGTGTTTGATGCTATTATTATTGCTGATGGTGCATATTAGCTTAAAGTGACACAATAGTTTTAACCAGCTGTTCTTCCTGGCATTCCAAGACTGACTAAGGGTCATAGAAAATACTGTGGCACAGTGCCAAAGAACCAGAAGCCAGGCTAAGCAGAAGACAACTTCTGATTCTCAACAAATTGAAGAGGTAGTATCTTACGACAGACTCAAATCCCAAAGACCAGCTACACCTGGAAGATACCTCATAGAAGTAATTTTCTTAGGGGTTCTAAATACTAGCAAAAAAGCAACTCATAAAGTATCAACCTAGGAATTAAACTAAAAAAGAAAAGAAAAGAAAATAAGAAGACACTTAAACAAGATGCAACCCCAGACATCCAGTTCACCAAAAGCAAACCCAGGGGGCAATGAGGTGGGACAAACTGAAAGCCATCTACCTGGCCTGCATGAAGTGGTAATAACAAAGCAGTTGAATGAGGCTCTAGGAAAAAGCAATTCAGAAATAATTTCTCAGATAACTGCAGAGATGGTGTCCACAATGAAAACCATGCTTAGCAACTCTAGAGCAGCTACAGATTAAAAAAGTAGAGGAGCTTAAGCAAATGATGAAAGCCATAAACGTTCAACATAGGAAAGAAATGGCATTTATAAGACAGATTCAAGCAGATATCCAAGAGAATAAACATTCCATTAAAAGTACCCACATCAGAATGTGAGGACAGAATCTCAGATATAGAAGACAGGCTTGTGGCTAGTGATCATGAAATGAAAGATTTCTTATATTTTTTTGTTTTTTTTTTGAGACAAGTTCTCACTATGCAGTTCAGGCTGGCCTTGAGATCACTTCATAGCCCAGGCTGGTCTCAAACTCACAACAATCTGCCTGCCTCAGCCTCCTGAGTGCTGGGATTACAGGCATGCACCACCACTCCAAGCTAAGAAAGATTTCTTAAAAATAGCAAGGGACCACAAGAAATCAATCCAGCAGTTACTAGGTGATGCAAAGAATAACTTAAGATTCATTGGAGTCAATGAAAAAGCAGGAGATAGCACAAATTATATATATATATATATAAAAC